>NW_027167768.1:0-145103 GCF_040954835.1 Lepisosteus oculatus | reverse complement strand
ATAAACATGTTTCTGCAAGTTTGGTCAACCCCATGTAAGTTATGGGGCAGTAACATCACACTTTTCAAAAACGTGTTTTTCAGCCCGAAATAAACACGTTTTTTTCAGGACAGCTGAATCTACTTGTAACAGCAAGGCTCAGAAGTGCCAACACACTCAGCCCTTAACCCCAGTGTGCAGGAAGGGTCAAAACGTGTTTTTCAGCAGAAATAAACATGTTTCTGCAAGTTTGGTCAACCCCATGTAAGTTATGGGGCAGTAACATCACACTTTTCAAAACGTGTTTTTCAGCCCGAAATAAACGCGTTTTTTCAGGCAACTGAATCTCCTTGTAACAGCAAGGTTCAGAAGAGCCCACACACTCAGCCCTTAACCCCAGTGTACAGAAAGTGTCAAAACGTGTTTTTCAGCAGAAATAAACATGTTTCTGCAAGTTTGGTCAACCCCATGTAAGTTATGGGGCAGTAACATCACACTTTTCAAAACGTGTTTTTCAGCCCGAAATAAACACGTTTTTTCAGACAGCTGAATCTACTTGTAACAGCAAGGCTCAGAAGTGCCAACACACTCAGCCCTTAACCCCAGTGTGCAGAAAGGGTCAAAACGTGTTTTTCAGAAGAAATAAACATGTTTCTGCAAGTTTGGTCAACCCCATGTAAGTTATGGGGCAGTAACATCACACTTTTCAAAACGTGTTTTTCAGCCCGAAATAAACGCGTTTTTTCAGACAACTGAATCTCCTTGTAACAGCAAGGCTCAGAAGAGCCCACACACTCAGCCCTTAACCCCAGTGTGCAGAAAGTGTCAAAACGTGTTTTTCAGCAGAAATAAACATGTTTCTGCAAGTTTGGTCAACCCCATTTAAGTTATGGGGCAGTAACATCACACTTTTCAAAACGTGTTTTCCAGCCCGAAATAAACGCGTTTTTTCAGGCAACTGAATCTCCTTGTAACAGCAAGGCTCAGAAGAGCCCACACACTCAGCCCTTAACCCCAGTGTACAGAAAGTGTCAAAACGTGTTTTTCAGCAGAAATAAACATGTTTCTGCAAGTTTGGTCAACACCATGTAAGTTATGGGGCAGTAACATCACAGTTTTCAAAACGTGTTTTTCAGCCCGAAATAAACGCGTTTTTTCAGACAACTGAATCTACTTGTAACAGCAATGCTCAGAAGTGCCCACACACTCAACCCTTAACCCCAGTGTGCAGAAAGGGTCAAAACGTGTTTTTCAGCAGAAATAAACATGTTTCTGCAAGTTTGGTCAACCCCATGTAAGTTATGGGGCAGTAAAATCACACTTTTCAAAACGTGTTTTTCAGCCCGAAATAAACGCGTTTTTTCAGGCAACTGAATCTCCTTGTAACAGCAAGGCTCAAAAGAGCCCACACACTCAGCCCTTAACCCCAGTGTGCAGAAATTGTCAAAACGTGTTTTTCAGCAGAAATAAACATGTTTCTGCAAGTTTGGTCAACCCCATGTAAGTTATGGGGCAGTAACATCACACTTTTCAAAACGTGTTTTTCAGCCCGAAATAAACACGTTTTTTCAGACAGCTGAATATACTTGTAACAGCAAGGCTCAGAAGTGCCAACACACTCAGCCCTTAACCCCAGTGTGCAGAAAGGGTCAAAACGTGTTTTTCAGCAGAAATAAACATGTTTCTGCAAGTTTGGTCAACCCCATGTAAGTTATGGGGCAGTAACATCACACTTTTCAAAACGTGTTTTTCAGCCCGAAATAAACGCGTTTTTTCAGACAACTGAATCTCCTTGTAACAGCAAGGCTCAGAAGAGCCCACACACTCAGCCCTTAACCCCAGTGTACAGAAAGTGTCAAAACGTGTTTTTCAGCAGAAATAAACATGTTTCTGCAAGTTTGGTCAACCCCATGTAAGTTATGGGGCAGTAACATCACACTTTTCAAAACGTGTTTTTCAGCCCGAAATAAACACGTTTTTTCAGACAGCTGAATCTACTTGTAACAGCAAGGCTCAGAAGAGCCAACACACTCAGCCCTTAACCCCAGTGTGCAGAAAGGGTCAAAACGTGTTTTTCAGCAGAAATAAACATGTTTCTGCAAGTTTGGTCAACCCCATGTAAGTTATGGGGCAGTAACATCACACTTTTCAAAACGTGTTTTTCAGCCCGAAATAAACGCGTTTTTTCAGGCAAATGAATCTCCTTGTAACAGCAAGGCTCAGAAGAGCCCACACACTCAGCCCTTAACCCCAGTGTACAGAAAGTGTCAAAACGTGTTTTTCAGCAGAAATAAACATGTTTCTGCAAGTTTGGTCAACCCCATGTAAGTTATGGGGCAGTAACATCACACTTTTCAAAACGTGTTTTTCAGCCCGAAATAAACACGTTTTTTCAGACAGCTGAATCTACTTGTAACAGCAAGGCTCAGAAGAGCCAACACACTCAGCCCTTAACCCCAGTGTGCAGAAAGGGTCAAAACGTGTTTTTCAGCAGAAATAAACATGTTTCTGCAAGTTTGGTCAACCCCATGTAAGTTATGGGGCAGTAACATCACACTTTTCAAAACGTGTTTTTCAGCCCGAAATAAACGCGTTTTTTCAGGCAAATGAATCTCCTTGTAACAGCAAGGCTCAGAAGAGCCCACACACTCAGCCCTTAACCCCAGTGTACAGAAAGTGTCAAAACGTGTTTTTCAGCAGAAATAAACATGTTTCTGCAAGTTTGGTCAACCCCATGTAAGTTATGGGGCAGTAACATCACACTTTTCAAAACGTGTTTTTCAGCCCGAAATAAACACGTTTTTTCAGACAGCTGAATCTACTTGTAACAGCAAGGCTCAGAAGTGCCAACACACTCAGCCCTTAACCCCAGTGTGCAGAAAGGGTCAAAACGTGTTTTTCAGCAGAAATAAACATGTTTCTGCAAGTTTGGTCAACCCCATGTAAGTTATGGGGCAGTAACATCACACTTTTCAAAACGTGTTTTTCAGCCCGAAATAAACGCGTTTTTTCAGACAACTGAATCTCCTTGTAACAGCAAGGCTCAGAAGAGCCCACACACTCAGCCCTTAACCCCAGTGTGCAGAAAGTGTCAAAACGTGTTTTTCAGCAGAAATAAACATGTTTCTGCAAGTTTGGTCAACCCCATTTAAGTTATGGGGCAGTAACATCACACTTTTCAAAACGTGTTTTCCAGCCCGAAATAAACGCGTTTTTTCAGGCAACTGAATCTCCTTGTAACAGCAAGGCTCAGAAGAGCCCACACACTCAGCCCTTAACCCCAGTGTACAGAAAGTGTCAAAACGTGTTTTTCAGCAGAAATAAACATGTTTCTGCAAGTTTGGTCAACCCCATGTAAGTTATGGGGCAGTAACATCACAGTTTTCAAAACGTGTTTTTCAGCCCGAAATAAACTCGTTTTTTCAGACAGCTGAATCTACTTGTAACAGCAAGGCTCAGAAGAGCCAACACACTCAGCCCTTAACCCCAGTGTGCAGAAAGGGTCAAAACGTGTTTTTCAGCAGAAATAAACATGTTTCTGCAAGTTTGGTCAACCCCATGTAAGTTATGGGGCAGTAACATCACACTTTTCAAAACGTGTTTTTCAGCCCGAAATAAACGCGTTTTTTCAGACAACTGAATCTACTTGTAACAGCAAGGCTCAGAAGTGCCCACACACTCAGCCCTTAACCCCAGTGTACAGAAAGTGTCAAAACGTGTTTTTCAGCAGAAATAAACATGTTTCTGCAAGTTTGGTCAACCCCATGTAAGTTATGGGGCAGTAACATCACACTTTTCAAAACGTGTTTTTCAGCCCGAAATAAACGCGTTTTTTCAGACAACTGAATCTCCTTGTAACAGCAAGGCTCAGAAGAGCCCACACACTCAGCCCTTAACCCCAGTGTACAGAAAGGGTCAAAACGTGTTTTTCAGCAGAAATAAACATGTTTCTGCAAGTTTGGTCAACCCCATGTAAGTTATGGGGCAGTAACATCACACTTTTCAAAACGTGTTTTTCAGCCCGAAATAAACGCGTTTTTTCAGACAACTGAATCTCCTTGTAACAGCAAGGCTCAGAAGAGCCCACACACTCAGCCCTTAACCCCAGTGTACAGAAAGTGTCAAAACGTGTTTTTCAGCAGAAATAAACATGTTTCTGCAAGTTTGGTCAACCCCATGTAAGTTATGGGGCAGTAACATCACACTTTTCAAAACGTGTTTTTCAGCCCGAAATAAACGCGTTTTTTCAGGCAACTGAATCTCCTTGTAACAGCAAGGCTCAGAAGAGCCCACACACTCAGCCCTTAACCCCAGTGTACAGAAAGTGTCAAAACGTGTTTTTCAGCAGAAATAAACATGTTTCTGCAAGTTTGGTCAACCCCATGTAAGTTATGGGGCAGTAACATCACACTTTTCAAAACGTGTTTTTCAGCCCGAAATAAACACGTTTTTTCAGACAGCTGAATCTATTTGTAACAGCAAGGCTCAGAAGTGCCAACACACTCAGCCCTTAACCCCAGTGTGCAGAAAGGGTCAAAACGTGTTTTTCAGCAGAAATAAACATGTTTCTGCAAGTTTGGTCAACCCCATGTAAGTTATGGGGCAGTAACATCACAGTTTTCAAAACGTGTTTTTCAGCCCGAAATAAACGCGTTTTTTCAGACAACTGAATCTACTTGTAACAGCAATGCTCAGAAGTGCCCACACACTCAACCCTTAACCCCAGTGTGCAGAAAGGGTCAAAACGTGTTTTTCAGCAGAAATAAACATGTTTCTGCAAGTTTGGTCAACCCCATGTAAGTTATGGGGCAGTAAAATCACACTTTTCAAAACGTGTTTTTCAGCCCGAAATAAACGCGTTTTTTCAGGCAACTGAATCTCCTTGTAACAGCAAGGCTCAAAAGAGCCCACACACTCAGCCCTTAACCCCAGTGTGCAGAAATTGTCAAAACGTGTTTTTCAGCAGAAATAAACATGTTTCTGCAAGTTTGGTCAACCCCATGTAAGTTATGGGGCAGTAACATCACACTTTTCAAAACGTGTTTTTCAGCCCGAAATAAACACGTTTTTTCAGACAGCTGAATATACTTGTAACAGCAAGGCTCAGAAGTGCCAACACACTCAGCCCTTAACCCCAGTGTGCAGAAAGGGTCAAAACGTGTTTTTCAGCAGAAATAAACATGTTTCTGCAAGTTTGGTCAACCCCATGTAAGTTATGGGGCAGTAACATCACACTTTTCAAAACGTGTTTTTCAGCCCGAAATAAACGCGTTTTTTCAGACAACTGAATCTCCTTGTAACAGCAAGGCTCAGAAGAGCCCACACACTCAGCCCTTAACCCCAGTGTACAGAAAGTGTCAAAACGTGTTTTTCAGCAGAAATAAACATGTTTCTGCAAGTTTGGTCAACCCCATGTAAGTTATGGGGCAGTAACATCACACTTTTCAAAACGTGTTTTTCAGCCCGAAATAAACACGTTTTTTCAGACAGCTGAATCTACTTGTAACAGCAAGGCTCAGAAGAGCCAACACACTCAGCCCTTAACCCCAGTGTGCAGAAAGGGTCAAAACGTGTTTTTCAGCAGAAATAAACATGTTTCTGCAAGTTTGGTCAACCCCATGTACGTTATGGGGCAGTAACATCACACTTTTCAAAACGTGTTTTTCAGCCCGAAATAAACGCGTTTTTTCAGGCAAATGAATCTCCTTGTAACAGCAAGGCTCAGAAGAGCCCACACACTCAGCCCTTAACCCCAGTGTACAGAAAGTGTCAAAACGTGTTTTTCAGCAGAAATAAACATGTTTCTGCAAGTTTGGTCAACCCCATGTAAGTTATGGGGCAGTAACATCACACTTTTCAAAACGTGTTTTTCAGCCCGAAATAAACACGTTTTTTCAGACAGCTGAATCTACTTGTAACAGCAAGGCTCAGAAGTGCCAACACACTCAGCCCTTAACCCCAGTGTGCAGAAAGGGTCAAAACGTGTTTTTCAGCAGAAATAAACATGTTTCTGCAAGTTTGGTCAACCCCATGTAAGTTATGGGGCAGTAACATCACACTTTTCAAAACGTGTTTTTCAGCCCGAAATAAACACGTTTTTTCAGACAGCTGAATCTACTTGTAACAGCAAGGCTCAGAAGTGCCAACACACTCAGCCCTTAACCCCAGTGTGCAGAAAGGGTCAAAACGTGTTTTTCAGCAGAAATAAACATGTTTCTGCAAGTTTGGTCAACACCATTAAGTTATGGGGCAGTAACATCACAGTTTTCAAAACGTGTTTTTCAGCCCGAAATAAACGCGTTTTTTCAGACAACTGAATCTACTTGTAACAGCAATGCTCAGAAGTGCCCACACACTCAACCCTTAACCCCAGTGTGCAGAAAGGGTCAAAACGTGTTTTTCTGCAGAAATAAACATGTTTCTGCAAGTTTTGTCAACCCCATGTAAGTTATGGGGCAGTAACATCACACTTTTCAAAAAGTGTTTTTCAGCCCGAAATAAACACGTTTTTTCAGACAGCTGAATCTACTTGTAACAGCAAGGCTCAGAAGAGCCAACACACTCAGCCCTTAACCCCAGTGTGCAGAAAGGGTCAAAACGTGTTTTTCAGCAGAAATAAACATGTTTCTGCAAATTTGGTCAACCCCATGTAAGTTATGGGGCAGTAACATCACACTTTTCAAAACGTGTTTTTCAGCCCGAAATAAACGCGTTTTTTCAGACAGCTGAATCTACTTGTAACAGCAAGGCTCAGAAGAGCCAACACACTCAGCCCTTAACCCCAGTGTGCAGAAAGGGTCAAAACGTGTTTTTCAGCAGAAATAAACATGTTTCTGCAAGTTTGGTCAACCCCATGTAAGTTATGGGGCAGTAACATCAGACTTTTCAAAACGTGTTTTTCAGCCCGAAATAAACACGTTTTTTCAGACAGCTGAATATACTTGTAATAGCAAGGCTCAGAAGTGCCAACACACTCAGCCCTTAACCCCAGTGTGCAGAAAGGGTCAAAACGTGTTTTTCAGCAGAAATAAACATTTTTCTGCAAGTTTGGTCAACCCCATGTAAGTTATGGGGCAGTAACATCACACTTTTCAAAACGTGTTTTTCAGCCCGAAATAAACGCGTTTTTTCAGACAACTGAATCTCCTTGTAACAGCAAGGCTCAGAAGAGCCCACACACTCAGCCCTTAACCCCAGTGTACAGAAAGTGTCAAAACGTGTTTTTCAGCAGAAATAAACATGTTTCTGCAAGTTTGGTCAACCCCATGTAAGTTATGGGGCAGTAACATCACACTTTTCAAAACGTGTTTTTCAGCCCGAAATAAACACGTTTTTTCAGACAGCTGAATATACTTGTAACAGCAAGGCTCAGAAGTGCCAACACACTCAGCCCTTAACCCCAGTGTGCAGAAAGGGTCAAAACGTGTTTTTCAGCAGAAATAAACATGTTTCTGCAAGTTTGGTCAACCCCATGTAAGTTATGGGGCAGTAACATCACACTTTTCAAAACGTGTTTTTCAGCCCGAAATAAACGCGTTTTTTCAGACAACTGAATCTCCTTGTAACAGCAAGGCTCAGAAGAGCCCACACACTCAGCCCTTAACCCCAGTGTACAGAAAGTGTCAAAACGTGTTTTTCAGCAGAAATAAACATGTTTCTGCAAGTTTGGTCAACCCCATGTAAGTTATGGGGCAGTAACATCACACTTTTCAAAACGTGTTTTTCAGCCCGAAATAAACACGTTTTTTCAGACAGCTGAATCTACTTGTAACAGCAAGGCTCAGAAGAGCCAACACACTCAGCCCTTAACCCCAGTGTGCAGAAAGGGTCAAAACGTGTTTTTCAGCAGAAATAAACATGTTTCTGCAAGTTTGGTCAACCCCATGTAAGTTATGGGGCAGTAACATCACACTTTTCAAAACGTGTTTTTCAGCCCGAAATAAACGCGTTTTTTCAGGCAAATGAATCTCCTTGTAACAGCAAGGCTCAGAAGAGCCCACACACTCAGCCCTTAACCCCAGTGTACAGAAAGTGTCAAAACGTGTTTTTCAGCAGAAATAAACATGTTTCTGCAAGTTTGGTCAACCCCATGTAAGTTATGGGGCAGTAACATCACACTTTTCAAAACGTGTTTTTCAGCCCGAAATAAACACGTTTTTTCAGACAGCTGAATCTACTTGTAACAGCAAGGCTCAGAAGTGCCAACACACTCAGCCCTTAACCCCAGTGTGCAGAAAGGGTCAAAACGTGTTTTTCAGCAGAAATAAACATGTTTCTGCAAGTTTGGTCAACCCCATGTAAGTTATGGGGCAGTAACATCACACTTTTCAAAACGTGTTTTTCAGCCCGAAATAAACACGTTTTTTCAGACAGCTGAATCTACTTGTAACAGCAAGGCTCAGAAGTGCCAACACACTCAGCCCTTAACCCCAGTGTGCAGAAAGGGTCAAAACGTGTTTTTCAGCAGAAATAAACATGTTTCTGCAAGTTTGGTCAACACCATGTAAGTTATGGGGCAGTAACATCACAGTTTTCAAAACGTGTTTTTCAGCCCGAAATAAACGCGTTTTTTCAGACAACTGAATCTACTTGTAACAGCAATGCTCAGAAGTGCCCACACACTCAACCCTTAACCCCAGTGTGCAGAAAGGGTCAAAACGTGTTTTTCTGCAGAAATAAACATGTTTCTGCAAGTTTTGTCAACCCCATGTAAGTTATGGGGCAGTAACATCACACTTTTCAAAAAGTGTTTTTCAGCCCGAAATAAACACGTTTTTTCAGACAGCTGAATCTACTTGTAACAGCAAGGCTCAGAAGAGCCAACACACTCAGCCCTTAACCCCAGTGTGCAGAAAGGGTCAAAACGTGTTTTTCAGCAGAAATAAACATGTTTCTGCAAGTTTGGTCAACCCCATGTAAGTTATGGGGCAGTAACATCACACTTTTCAAAACGTGTTTTTCAGCCCGAAATAAACGCGTTTTTTCAGACAGCTGAATCTACTTGTAACAGCAAGGCTCAGAAGAGCCAACACACTCAGCCCTTAACCCCAGTGTGCAGAAAGGGTCAAAACGTGTTTTTCAGCAGAAATAAACATGTTTCTGCAAGTTTGGTCAACCCCATGTAAGTTATGGGGCAGTAACATCACACTTTTCAAAACGTGTTTTTCAGCCCGAAATAAACGCGTTTTTTCAGACAACTGAATCTCCTTGTAACAGCAAGGCTCAGAAGAGCCCACACACTCAGCCCTTAACCCCAGTGTACAGAAAGTGTCAAAACGTGTTTTTCAGCAGAAATAAACATGTTTCTGCAAGTTTGGTCAACCCCATGTAAGTTATGGGGCAGTAACATCACACTTTTCAAAACGTGTTTTTCAGCCCGAAATAAACACGTTTTTTCAGACAGCTGAATCTACTTGTAACAGCAAGGCTCAGAAGTGCCAACACACTCAGCCCTTAACCCCAGTGTGCAGAAAGGGTCAAAACGTGTTTTTCAGCAGAAATAAACATGTTTCTGCAAGTTTGGTCAACCCCATGTAAGTTATGGGGCAGTAACATCACAGTTTTCAAAACGTGTTTTTCAGCCCGAAATAAACGCGTTTTTTCAGACAACTGAATCTCCTTGTAACAGCAAGGCTCAGAAGAGCCCACACACTCAGCCCTTAACCCCAGTGTGCAGAAAGGGTCAAAACGTGTTTTTCAGCAGAAATAAACATGTTTCTGCAAGTTTGGTCAACCCCATTTAAGTTATGGGGCAGTAACATCACACTTTTCAAAACGTGTTTTTCAGCACGAAATAAACACGTTTTTTCAGGCAACTGAATCTCCTTGTAACAGCAAGGCTCAGAAGAGCCCACACACTCAGCCCTTAACCCCAGTGTACAGAAAGTGTCAAAACGTGTTTTTCAGCAGAAATAAACATGTTTCTGCAAGTTTGGTCAACCCCATGTAAGTTATGGGGCAGTAACATCACACTTTTCAAAACGTGTTTTTCAGCCCGAAATAAACACGTTTTTTCAGACAGCTGAATCTACTTGTAACAGCAAGGCTCAGAAGTGCCAACACACTCAGCCCTTAACCCCAGTGTGCAGAAAGGGTCAAAACGTTTTTTCAGCAGAAATAAACATGTTTCTGCAAGTTTGGTCAACCCCATGTAAGTTATGGGGCAGTAACATCACAGTTTTCAAAACGTGTTTTTCAGCCCGAAATAAACGCGTTTTTTCAGACAACTGAATCTACTTGTAACAGCAATGCTCAGAAGTGCCCACACACTCAACCCTTAACCCCAGTGTGCAGAAAGGGTCAAAACGTGTTTTTCTGCAGAAATAAACATGTTTCTGCAAGTTTGGTCAACCCCATGTAAGTTATGGGGCAGTAACATCACACTTTTCAAAAAGTGTTTTTCAGCCCGAAATAAACACGTTTTTTCAGACAGCTGAATCTACTTGTAACAGCAAGGCTCAGAAGAGCCAACACAATCAGCCCTTAACCCCAGTGTGCAGAAAGGGTCAAAACGTGTTTTTCAGCAGAAATAAACATGTTTCTGCAAGTTTGGTCAACCCCATGTAAGTTATGGGGCAGTAACATCACACTTTTCAAAACGTGTTTTTCAGCCCGAAATAAACGCGTTTTTTCAGGCAACTGAATCTCCTTGTAACAGCAAGGCTCAAAAGAGCCCACACACTCAGCCCTTAACCCCAGTGTGCAGAAATTGTCAAAACGTGTTTTTCAGCAGAAATAAACATGTTTCTGCAAGTTTGGTCAACCCCATGTAAGTTATGGGGCAGTAACATCACACTTTTCAAAACGTGTTTTTCAGCCCGAAATAAACGCGTTTTTTCAGACAACTGAATCTACTTGTAACACCACTGCTCAGAAGTGCCCACACACTCAACCCTTAACCCCAGTGTGCAGAAAGGGTCAAAACGTGTTTTTCAGCAGAAATAAACATGTTTCTGCAAGTTTGGTCAACCCCATGTAAGTTATGGGGCAGTAACATCACAGTTTTCAAAACGTGTTTTTCAGCCCGAAATAAACAGGTTTTTTCAGACAGCTGAATCTACTTGTAACAGCAAGGCTCAGAAGTGCCAACACACTCAGCCCTTAACCCCAGTGTGCAGAAAGGGTCAAAACGTGTTTTTCAGCAGAAATAAACATGTTTCTGCAAGTTTGGTCAACCCCATGTAAGTTATGGGGCAGTAACATCACACTTTTCAAAACGTGCTTTTCAGCCCGAAATAAACGCGTTTTTTCAGACAACTGAATCTACTTGTAACAGCAAGGCTCAGAAGTGCCCACACACTCAACCCTTAACCCCAGTGTGCAGAAAGGGTCAAAACGTGTTTTTCAGCAGAAATAAACATGTTTCTGCAAGTTTGGTCAACCCCATGTAAGTTATGGGGCAGTAACATCACACTTTTCAAAACGTGTTTTTCAGCCCGAAATAAACGCGTTTTTTCAGACAACTGAATCTCCTTGTAACAGCAAGGCTCAAAAGAGCCCACACACTCAGCCCTTAACCCCAGTGTGCAGAAATTGTCAAAACGTGTTTTTCAGCAGAAATAAACATGTTTCTGCAAGTTTGGTCAACCCCATGTAAGTTATGGGGCAGTAACATCACACTTTTCAAAACGTGTTTTTCAGCCCGAAATAAACACGTTTTTTCAGACAGCTGAATCTACTTGTAACAGCAAGGCTCAGAAGTGCCAACACACTCAGCCCTTAACCCCAGTGTGCAGAAAGGGTCAAAACGTGTTTTTCAGCAGAAATAAACATGTTTCTGCAAGTTTGGTCAACACCATGTAAGTTATGGGGCAGTAACATCACAGTTTTCAAAACGTGTTTTTCAGCCCGAAATAAACGCGTTTTTTCAGACAACTGAATCTACTTGTAACAGCAATGCTCAGAAGTGCCCACACACTCAACCCTTAACCCCAGTGTGCAGAAAGGGTCAAAACGTGTTTTTCTGCAGAAATAAACATGTTTCTGCAAGTTTTGTCAACCCCATGTAAGTTATGGGGCAGTAACATCACACTTTTCAAAAAGTGTTTTTCAGCCCGAAATAAACACGTTTTTTCAGACAGCTGAATCTACTTGTAACAGCAAGGCTCAGAAGAGCCAACACACTCAGCCCTTAACCCCAGTGTGCAGAAAGGGTCAAAACGTGTTTTTCAGCAGAAATAAACATGTTTCTGCAAGTTTGGTCAACCCCATTTAAGTTATGGGGCAGTAACATCACACTTTTCAAAACGTGTTTTTCAGCACGAAATAAACACGTTTTTTCAGGCAACTGAATCTCCTTGTAACAGCAAGGCTCAGAAGAGCCCACACACTCAGCCCTTAACCCCAGTGTACAGAAAGTGTCAAAACGTGTTTTTCAGCAGAAATAAACATGTTTCTGCAAGTTTGGTCAACCCCATGTAAGTTATGGGGCAGTAACATCACACTTTTCAAAACGTGTTTTTCAGCCCGAAATAAACACGTTTTTTCAGACAGCTGAATCTACTTGTAACAGCAAGGCTCAGAAGTGCCAACACACTCAGCCCTTAACCCCAGTGTGCAGAAAGGGTCAAAACGTGTTTTTCAGCAGAAATAAACATGTTTCTGCAAGTTTGGTCAACACCATGTAAGTTATGGGGCAGTAACATCACAGTTTTCAAAACGTGTTTTTCAGCCCGAAATAAACGCGTTTTTTCAGACAACTGAATCTACTTGTAACAGCAATGCTCAGAAGTGCCCACACACTCAACCCTTAACCCCAGTGTGCAGAAAGGGTCAAAACGTGTTTTTCTGCAGAAATAAACATGTTTCTGCAAGTTTTGTCAACCCCATGTAAGTTATGGGGCAGTAACATCACACTTTTCAAAAAGTGTTTTTCAGCCCGAAATAAACACGTTTTTTCAGACAGCTGAATCTACTTGTAACAGCAAGGCTCAGAAGAGCCAACACACTCAGCCCTTAACCCCAGTGTGCAGAAAGGGTCAAAACGTGTTTTTCAGCAGAAATAAACATGTTTCTGCAAGTTTGGTCAACCCCATTTAAGTTATGGGGCAGTAACATCACACTTTTCAAAACGTGTTTTTCAGCACGAAATAAACACGTTTTTTCAGGCAACTGAATCTCCTTGTAACAGCAAGGCTCAGAAGAGCCCACACACTCAGCCCTTAACCCCAGTGTACAGAAAGTGTCAAAACGTGTTTTTCAGCAGAAATAAACATGTTTCTGCAAGTTTGGTCAACCCCATGTAAGTTATGGGGCAGTAACATCACACTTTTCAAAACGTGTTTTTCAGCCCGAAATAAACACGTTTTTTCAGACAGCTGAATCTACTTGTAACAGCAAGGCTCAGAAGTGCCAACACACTCAGCCCTTAACCCCAGTGTGCAGAAAGGGTCAAAACGTTTTTTCAGCAGAAATAAACATGTTTCTGCAAGTTTGGTCAACCCCATGTAAGTTATGGGGCAGTAACATCACAGTTTTCAAAACGTGTTTTTCAGCCCGAAATAAACGCGTTTTTTCAGACAACTGAATCTACTTGTAACAGCAATGCTCAGAAGTGCCCACACACTCAACCCTTAACCCCAGTGTGCAGAAAGGGTCAAAACGTGTTTTTCTGCAGAAATAAACATGTTTCTGCAAGTTTGGTCAACCCCATGTAAGTTATGGGGCAGTAACATCACACTTTTCAAAAAGTGTTTTTCAGCCCGAAATAAACACGTTTTTTCAGACAGCTGAATCTACTTGTAACAGCAAGGCTCAGAAGAGCCAACACAATCAGCCCTTAACCCCAGTGTGCAGAAAGGGTCAAAACGTGTTTTTCAGCAGAAATAAACATGTTTCTGCAAGTTTGGTCAACCCCATGTAAGTTATGGGGCAGTAACATCACACTTTTCAAAACGTGTTTTTCAGCCCGAAATAAACGCGTTTTTTCAGGCAACTGAATCTCCTTGTAACAGCAAGGCTCAAAAGAGCCCACACACTCAGCCCTTAACCCCAGTGTGCAGAAATTGTCAAAACGTGTTTTTCAGCAGAAATAAACATGTTTCTGCAAGTTTGGTCAACCCCATGTAAGTTATGGGGCAGTAACATCACACTTTTCAAAACGTGTTTTTCAGCCCGAAATAAACACGTTTTTTCAGACAGCTGAATCTACTTGTAACAGCAAGGCTCAGAAGAGCCCACGCACTCAGCCCTTAACCCCAGTGTACAGAAAGTGTCAAAACGTGTTTTTCAGCAGAAATAAACATGTTTCTGCAAGTTTGGTCAACCCCATGTAAGTTATGGGGCAGTAACATCACACTTTTCAAAACGTGTTTTTCAGCCCGAAATAAACGCGTTTTTTCAGACAACTGAATCTACTTGTAACAGCAAGGCTCAGAAGTGCCCACACACTCAACTCTTAACCCCAGTGTGCAGAAAGGGTCAAAACGTGTTTTTCAGCAGAAATAAACATGTTTCTGCAAGTTTGGTCAACCCCATGTAAGTTATGGGGCAGTAACATCACACTTTTCAAAACGTGTTTTTCAGCCCGAAATAAACGCGTTTTTTCAGACAACTGAATCTACTTGTAACACCACTGCTCAGAAGTGCCCACACACTCAACCCTTAACCCCAGTGTGCAGAAAGGGTCAAAACGTGTTTTTCAGCAGAAATAAACATGTTTCTGCAAGTTTGGTCAACCCCATGTAAGTTATGGGGCAGTAACATCACACTTTTCAAAACGTGTTTTTCAGCCCGAAATAAACACGTTTTTTCAGACAGCTGAATCTACTTGTAACAGCAAGGCTCAGAAGAGCCAACACACTCAGCCCTTAACCCCAGTGTGCAGAAAGGGTCAAAACGTGTTTTTCAGCAGAAATAAACATGTTTCTGCAAGTTTGGTCAACCCCATGTAAGTTATGGGGCAGTAACATCACACTTTTCAAAACGTGTTTTTCAGCCCGAAATAAACGCGTTTTTTCAGGCAAATGAATCTCCTTGTAACAGCAAGGCTCAGAAGAGCCCACACACTCAGCCCTTAACCCCAGTGTACAGAAAGTGTCAAAACGTGTTTTTCAGCAGAAATAAACATGTTTCTGCAAGTTTGGTCAACCCCATGTAAGTTATGGGGCAGTAACATCACACTTTTCAAAACGTGTTTTTCAGCCCGAAATAAACACGTTTTTTCAGACAGCTGAATCTACTTGTAACAGCAAGGCTCAGAAGTGCCAACACACTCAGCTCTTAACCCCAGTGTGCAGAAAGGGTCAAAACGTGTTTTTCAGCAGAAATAAACATGTTTCTGCAAGTTTGGTCAACCCCATGTAAGTTATGGGGCAGTAACATCACACTTTTCAAAACGTGTTTTTCAGCCCGAAATAAACACGTTTTTTCAGACAGCTGAATCTACTTGTAACAGCAAGGCTCAGAAGTGCCAACACACTCAGCCCTTAACCCCAGTGTGCAGAAAGGGTCAAAACGTGTTTTTCAGCAGAAATAAACATGTTTCTGCAAGTTTGGTCAACACCATGTAAGTTATGGGGCAGTAACATCACAGTTTTCAAAACGTGTTTTTCAGCCCGAAATAAACGCGTTTTTTCAGACAACTGAATCTACTTGTAACAGCAATGCTCAGAAGTGCCCACACACTCAACCCTTAACCCCAGTGTGCAGAAAGGGTCAAAACGTGTTTTTCTGCAGAAATAAACATGTTTCTGCAAGTTTTGTCAACCCCATGTAAGTTATGGGGCAGTAACATCACACTTTTCAAAAAGTGTTTTTCAGCCCGAAATAAACACGTTTTTTCAGACAGCTGAATCTACTTGTAACAGCAAGGCTCAGAAGAGCCAACACACTCAGCCCTTAACCCCAGTGTGCAGAAAGGGTCAAAACGTGTTTTTCAGCAGAAATAAACATGTTTCTGCAAGTTTGGTCAACCCCATTTAAGTTATGGGGCAGTAACATCACACTTTTCAAAACGTGTTTTTCAGCACGAAATAAACACGTTTTTTCAGGCAACTGAATCTCCTTGTAACAGCAAGGCTCAGAAGAGCCCACACACTCAGCCCTTAACCCCAGTGTACAGAAAGTGTCAAAACGTGTTTTTCAGCAGAAATAAACATGTTTCTGCAAGTTTGGTCAACCCCATGTAAGTTATGGGGCAGTAACATCACACTTTTCAAAACGTGTTTTTCAGCCCGAAATAAACACGTTTTTTCAGACAGCTGAATCTACTTGTAACAGCAAGGCTCAGAAGTGCCAACACACTCAGCCCTTAACCCCAGTGTGCAGAAAGGGTCAAAACGTTTTTTCAGCAGAAATAAACATGTTTCTGCAAGTTTGGTCAACCCCATGTAAGTTATGGGGCAGTAACATCACAGTTTTCAAAACGTGTTTTTCAGCCCGAAATAAACGCGTTTTTTCAGACAACTGAATCTACTTGTAACAGCAATGCTCAGAAGTGCCCACACACTCAACCCTTAACCCCAGTGTGCAGAAAGGGTCAAAACGTGTTTTTCTGCAGAAATAAACATGTTTCTGCAAGTTTGGTCAACCCCATGTAAGTTATGGGGCAGTAACATCACACTTTTCAAAAAGTGTTTTTCAGCCCGAAATAAACACGTTTTTTCAGACAGCTGAATCTACTTGTAACAGCAAGGCTCAGAAGAGCCAACACAATCAGCCCTTAACCCCAGTGTGCAGAAAGGGTCAAAACGTGTTTTTCAGCAGAAATAAACATGTTTCTGCAAGTTTGGTCAACCCCATGTAAGTTATGGGGCAGTAACATCACACTTTTCAAAACGTGTTTTTCAGCCCGAAATAAACGCGTTTTTTCAGGCAACTGAATCTCCTTGTAACAGCAAGGCTCAAAAGAGCCCACACACTCAGCCCTTAACCCCAGTGTGCAGAAATTGTCAAAACGTGTTTTTCAGCAGAAATAAACATGTTTCTGCAAGTTTGGTCAACCCCATGTAAGTTATGGGGCAGTAACATCACACTTTTCAAAACGTGTTTTTCAGCCCGAAATAAACACGTTTTTTCAGACAGCTGAATCTACTTGTAACAGCAAGGCTCAGAAGAGCCCACGCACTCAGCCCTTAACCCCAGTGTACAGAAAGTGTCAAAACGTGTTTTTCAGCAGAAATAAACATGTTTCTGCAAGTTTGGTCAACCCCATGTAAGTTATGGGGCAGTAACATCACACTTTTCAAAACGTGTTTTTCAGCCCGAAATAAACGCGTTTTTTCAGACAACTGAATCTACTTGTAACAGCAAGGCTCAGAAGTGCCCACACACTCAACTCTTAACCCCAGTGTGCAGAAAGGGTCAAAACGTGTTTTTCAGCAGAAATAAACATGTTTCTGCAAGTTTGGTCAACCCCATGTAAGTTATGGGGCAGTAACATCACACTTTTCAAAACGTGTTTTTCAGCCCGAAATAAACGCGTTTTTTCAGACAACTGAATCTACTTGTAACACCACTGCTCAGAAGTGCCCACACACTCAACCCTTAACCCCAGTGTGCAGAAAGGGTCAAAACGTGTTTTTCAGCAGAAATAAACATGTTTCTGCAAGTTTGGTCAACCCCATGTAAGTTATGGGGCAGTAACATCACACTTTTCAAAACGTGTTTTTCAGCCCGAAATAAACGCGTTTTTTCAGGCAACTGAATCTCCTTGTAACAGCAAGGCTCAAAAGAGCCCACACACTCAGCCCTTAACCCCAGTGTGCAGAAATTGTCAAAACGTGTTTTTCAGCAGAAATAAACATGTTTCTGCAAGTTTGGTCAACCCCATGTAAGTTATGGGGCAGTAACATCACACTTTTCAAAACGTGTTTTTCAGCCCGAAATAAACAGGTTTTTTCAGACAGCTGAATCTACTTGTAACAGCAAGGCTCAGAAGTGCCAACACACTCAGCCCTTAACCCCAGTGTGCAGAAAGGGTCAAAACGTGTTTTTCAGCAGAAATAAACATGTTTCTGCAAGTTTGGTCAACCCCATGTAAGTTATGGGGCAGTAACATCACACTTTTCAAAACGTGCTTTTCAGCCCGAAATAAACGCGTTTTTTCAGACAACTGAATCTCCTTGTAACAGCAAGGCTCAGAAGAGCCCACACACTCAGCCCTTAACCCCAGTGTACAGAAAGTGTCAAAACGTGTTTTTCAGCAGAAATAAACATGTTTCTGCAAGTTTGGTCAACCCCATGTAAGTTATGGGGCAGTAACATCACACTTTTCAAAACGTGTTTTTCAGCCCGAAATAAACGCGTTTTTTCAGACAACTGAATCTACTTGTAACAGCAAGGCTCAGAAGAGCCCACACACTCAGCCCTTAACCCCAGTGTGCAGAAAGGGTCAAAACGTGTTTTTCAGCAGAAATAAACATGTTTCTGCAAGTTTGGTCAACCCCATTTAAGTTATGGGGCAGTAACATCACACTTTTCAAAACGTGTTTTTCAGCACGAAATAAACGCGTTTTTTCAGGCAACTGAATCTCCTTGTAACAGCAAGGCTCAGAAGAGCCCACACACTCAGCCCTTAACCCCAGTGTACAGAAAGTGTCAAAACGTGTTTTTCAGCAGAAATAAACATGTTTCTGCAAGTTTGGTCAACCCCATGTAAGTTATGGGGCAGTAACATCACACTTTTCAAAACGTGTTTTTCAGCCCGAAATAAACACGTTTTTTCAGACAGCTGAATCTACTTGTAACAGCAAGGCTCAGAAGTGCCAACACACTCAGCCCTTAACCCCAGTGTGCAGAAAGGGTCAAAACGTGTTTTTCAGCAGAAATAAACATGTTTCTGCAAGTTTGGTCAACCCCATGTAAGTTATGGGGCAGTAACATCACAGTTTTCAAAACGTGTTTTTCAGCCCGAAATAAACGCGTTTTTTCAGACAACTGAATCTACTTGTAACAGCAATGCTCAGAAGTGCCCACACACTCAACCCTTAACCCCAGTGTGCAGAAAGGGTCAAAACGTGTTTTTCTGCAGAAATAAACATGTTTCTGCAAGTTTGGTCAACCCCATGTAAGTTATGGGGCAGTAACATCACACTTTTCAAAAAGTGTTTTTCAGCCCGAAATAAACACGTTTTTTCAGACAGCTGAATCTACTTGTAACAGCAAGGCTCAGAAGTGCCAACACACTCAGCCCTTAACCCCAGTGTGCAGAAAGGGTCAAAACGTGTTTTTCAGCAGAAATAAACATGTTTCTGCAAGTTTGGTCAACCCCATGTAAGTTATGGGGCAGTAACATCACACTTTTCAAAACGTGTTTTTCAGCCCGAAATAAACGCGTTTTTTCAGACAGCTGAATCTACTTGTAACAGCAAGGCTCAGAAGAGCCAACACACTCAGCCCTTAACCCCAGTGTGCAGAAAGGGTCAAAACGTGTTTTTCAGCAGAAATAAACATGTTTCTGCAAGTTTGGTCAACCCCATGTAAGTTATGGGGCAGTAACATCACACTTTTCAAAACGTGTTTTTCAGCCCGAAATAAACACGTTTTTTCAGACAGCTGAATCTACTTGTAACAGCAAGGCTCAGAAGAGCCCACGCACTCAGCCCTTAACCCCAGTGTACAGAAAGTGTCAAAACGTGTTTTTCAGCAGAAATAAACATGTTTCTGCAAGTTTGGTCAACCCCATGTAAGTTATGGGGCAGTAACATCACACTTTTCAAAACGTGTTTTTCAGCCCGAAATAAACGCGTTTTTTCAGACAACTGAATCTACTTGTAACAGCAAGGCTCAGAAGTGCCCACACACTCAACTCTTAACCCCAGTGTGCAGAAAGGGTCAAAACGTGTTTTTCAGCAGAAATAAACATGTTTCTGCAAGTTTGGTCAACCCCATGTAAGTTATGGGGCAGTAACATCACACTTTTCAAAACGTGTTTTTCAGCCCGAAATAAACGCGTTTTTTCAGACAACTGAATCTACTTGTAACACCACTGCTCAGAAGTGCCCACACACTCAACCCTTAACCCCAGTGTGCAGAAAGGGTCAAAACGTGTTTTTCAGCAGAAATAAACATGTTTCTGCAAGTTTGGTCAACCCCATGTAAGTTATGGGGCAGTAACATCACAGTTTTCAAAACGTGTTTTTCAGCCCGAAATAAACAGGTTTTTTCAGACAGCTGAATCTACTTGTAACAGCAAGGCTCAGAAGTGCCAACACACTCAGCCCTTAACCCCAGTGTGCAGAAAGGGTCAAAACGTGTTTTTTCAGCAGAAATAAACATGTTTCTGCAAGTTTGGTCAACCCCATGTAAGTTATGGGGCAGTAACATCACACTTTTCAAAACGTGCTTTTCAGCCCGAAATAAACGCGTTTTTTCAGACAACTGAATCTACTTGTAACAGCAAGGCTCAGAAGTGCCCACACACTCAACCCTTAACCCCAGTGTGCAGAAAGGGTCAAAACGTGTTTTTCAGCAGAAATAAACATGTTTCTGCAAGTTTGGTCAACCCCATGTAAGTTATGGGGCAGTAACATCACACTTTTCAAAACGTGTTTTTCAGCCCGAAATAAACGCGTTTTTTCAGACAACTGAATCTCCTTGTAACAGCAAGGCTCAGAAGAGCCCACACACTCAGCCCTTAACCCCAGTGTACAGAAAGTGTCAAAACGTGTTTTTCAGCAGAAATAAACATGTTTCTGCAAGTTTGGTCAACCCCATGTAAGTTATGGGGCAGTAACATCACACTTTTCAAAACGTGTTTTTCAGCCCGAAATAAACACGTTTTTTCAGACAGCTGAATCTACTTGTAACAGCAAGGCTCAGAAGAGCCAACACACTCAGCCCTTAACCCCAGTGTGCAGAAAGGGTCAAAACGTGTTTTTCAGCAGAAATAAACATGTTTCTGCAAGTTTGGTCAACCCCATGTAAGTTATGGGGCAGTAACATCACACTTTTCAAAACGTGTTTTTCAGCCCGAAATAAACGCGTTTTTTCAGGCAAATGAATCTCCTTGTAACAGCAAGGCTCAGAAGAGCCCACACACTCAGCCCTTAACCCCAGTGTACAGAAAGTGTCAAAACGTGTTTTTCAGCAGAAATAAACATGTTTCTGCAAGTTTGGTCAACCCCATGTAAGTTATGGGGCAGTAACATCACACTTTTCAAAACGTGTTTTTCAGCCCGAAATAAACACGTTTTTTCAGACAGCTGAATCTACTTGTAACAGCAAGGCTCAGAAGTGCCAACACACTCAGCCCTTAACCCCAGTGTGCAGAAAGGGTCAAAACGTGTTTTTCAGCAGAAATAAACATGTTTCTGCAAGTTTGGTCAACCCCATGTAAGTTATGGGGCAGTAACATCACACTTTTCAAAACGTGTTTTTCAGCCCGAAATAAACGCGTTTTTTCAGACAACTGAATCTACTTGTAACACCACTGCTCAGAAGTGCCCACACACTCAACCCTTAACCCCAGTGTGCAGAAAGGGTCAAAACGTGTTTTTCAGCAGAAATAAACATGTTTCTGCAAGTTTGGTCAACCCCATGTAAGTTATGGGGCAGTAACATCACACTTTTCAAAACGTGTTTTTCAGCCCGAAATAAACGCGTTTTTTCAGACAACTGAATCTACTTGTAACAGCAAGGCTCAGAAGAGCCAACACACTCAGCCCTTAACCCCAGTGTGCAGAAAGGGTCAAAACGTGTTTTTCAGCAGAAATAAACATGTTTCTGCAAGTTTGGTCAACCCCATGTAAGTTATGGGGCAGTAACATCACACTTTTCAAAACGTGTTTTTCAGCCCGAAATAAACACGTTTTTTCAGACAGCTGAATCTACTTGTAACAGCAAGGCTCAGAAGTGCCAACACACTCAGCCCTTAACCCCAGTGTGCAGAAAGGGTCAAAACGTGTTTTTCAGCAGAAATAAACATGTTTCTGCAAGTTTGGTCAACCCCATGTAAGTTATGGGGCAGTAACATCACAGTTTTCAAAACGTGTTTTTCAGCCCGAAATAAACGCGTTTTTTCAGACAACTGAATCTCCTTGTAACAGCAAGGCTCAGAAGAGCCCACACACTCAGCCCTTAACCCCAGTGTGCAGAAAGGGTCAAAACGTGTTTTTCAGCAGAAATAAACATGTTTCTGCAAGTTTGGTCAACCCCATTTAAGTTATGGGGCAGTAACATCACACTTTTCAAAACGTGTTTTTCAGCACGAAATAAACGCGTTTTTTCAGGCAACTGAATCTCCTTGTAACAGCAAGGCTCAGAAGAGCCCACACACTCAGCCCTTAACCCCAGTGTACAGAGAGTGTCAAAACGTGTTTTTCAGCAGAAATAAACATGTTTCTGCAAGTTTGGTCAACCCCATGTAAGTTATGGGGCAGTAACATCACACTTTTCAAAACGTGTTTTTCAGCCCGAAATAAACACGTTTTTTCAGACAGCTGAATCTACTTGTAACAGCAAGGCTCAGAAGTGCCAACACACTCAGCCCTTAACCCCAGTGTGCAGAAAGGGTCAAAACGTGTTTTTCAGCAGAAATAAACATGTTTCTGCAAGTTTGGTCAACCCCATGTAAGTTATGGGGCAGTAACATCACAGTTTTCAAAACGTGTTTTTCAGCCCGAAATAAACGCGTTTTTTCAGACAACTGAATCTACTTGTAACAGCAATGCTCAGAAGTGCCCACACACTCAACCCTTAACCCCAGTGTGCAGAAAGGGTCAAAACGTGTTTTTCTGCAGAAATAAACATGTTTCTGCAAGTTTGGTCAACCCCATGTAAGTTATGGGGCAGTAACATCACACTTTTCAAAAAGTGTTTTTCAGCCCGAAATAAACACGTTTTTTCAGACAGCTGAATCTACTTGTAACAGCAAGGCTCAGAAGTGCCAACACACTCAGCCCTTAACCCCAGTGTGCAGAAAGGGTCAAAACGTGTTTTTCAGCAGAAATAAACATGTTTCTGCAAGTTTGGTCAACCCCATGTAAGTTATGGGGCAGTAACATCACACTTTTCAAAACGTGCTTTTCAGCCCGAAATAAACGCGTTTTTTCAGACAACTGAATCTACTTGTAACAGCAAGGCTCAGAAGTGCCCACACACTCAACCCTTAACCCCAGTGTGCAGAAAGGGTCAAAACGTGTTTTTCAGCAGAAATAAACATGTTTCTGCAAGTTTGGTCAACCCCATGTAAGTTATGGGGCAGTAACATCACACTTTTCAAAACGTGTTTTTCAGCCCGAAATAAACGCGTTTTTTCAGACAACTGAATCTCCTTGTAACAGCAAGGCTCAGAAGAGCCCACACACTCAGCCCTTAACCCCAGTGTACAGAAAGTGTCAAAACGTGTTTTTCAGCAGAAATAAACATGTTTCTGCAAGTTTGGTCAACCCCATGTAAGTTATGGGGCAGTAACATCACACTTTTCAAAACGTGTTTTTCAGCCCGAAATAAACACGTTTTTTCAGACAGCTGAATCTACTTGTAACAGCAAGGCTCAGAAGAGCCAACACACTCAGCCCTTAACCCCAGTGTGCAGAAAGGGTCAAAACGTGTTTTTCAGCAGAAATAAACATGTTTCTGCAAGTTTGGTCAACCCCATGTAAGTTATGGGGCAGTAACATCACACTTTTCAAAACGTGTTTTTCAGCCCGAAATAAACGCGTTTTTTCAGGCAAATGAATCTCCTTGTAACAGCAAGGCTCAGAAGAGCCCACACACTCAGCCCTTAACCCCAGTGTACAGAAAGTGTCAAAACGTGTTTTTCAGCAGAAATAAACATGTTTCTGCAAGTTTGTTCAACCCCATGTAAGTTATGGGGCAGTAACATCACACTTTTCAAAACGTGTTTTTCAGCCCGAAATAAACACGTTTTTTCAGACAGCTGAATCTACTTGTAACAGCAAGGCTCAGAAGAGCCAACACACTCAGCCCTTAACCCCAGTGTGCAGAAAGGGTCAAAACGTGTTTTTTCAGCAGAAATAAACATGTTTCTGCAAGTTTGGTCAACCCCATGTAAGTTATGGGGCAGTAACATCACACTTTTCAAAACGTGTTTTTCAGCCCGAAATAAACGCGTTTTTTCAGACAACTGAATCTACTTGTAACAGCAAGGCTCAGAAGTGCCCACACACTCAGCCCTTAACCCCAGTGTACAGAAAGTGTCAAAACGTGTTTTTCAGCAGAAATAAACATGTTTCTGCAAGTTTGGTCAACCCCATGTAAGTTATGGGGCAGTAACATCACACTTTTCAAAACGTGTTTTTCAGCCCGAATTAAACGCGTTTTTTCAGGCAACTGAATTTACTTGTAACAGCAAGGCTCAGAAGTGCCCACACACTCAACCCTTAACCCCAGTGTACAGAAAGTGTCAAAACGTGTTTTTCAGCAGAAATAAACATGTTTCTGCAAGTTTGGTCAACCCCATGTAAGTTATGGGGCAGTAACATCACACTTTTCAAAACGTGTTTTTCAGCCCGAAATAAACGCGTTTTTTCAGGCAACTGAATCTCCTTGTAACAGCAAGGCTCAGAAGAGCCCACACACTCAGCCCTTAACCCCAGTGTACAGAAAGTGTCAAAACGTGTTTTTCAGCAGAAATAAACATGTTTCTGCAAGTTTGGTCAACACCATGTAAGTTATGGGGCAGTAACATCACACTTTTCAAAACGTGTTTTTCAGCCCGAAATAAACTCGTTTTTTCAGACAGCTGAATCTACTTGTAACAGCAAGGCTCAGAAGAGCCAACACACTCAGCCCTTAACCCCAGTGTGCAGAAAGGGTCAAAACGTGTTTTTCAGCAGAAATAAACATGTTTCTGCAAGTTTGGTCAACCCCATGTAAGTTATGGGGCAGTAACATCACACTTTTCAAAACGTGTTTTTCAGCCGAATTAAACGCGTTTTTTCAGGCAACTGAATTTACTTGTAACAGCAAGGCTCAGAAGTGCCCATACACTCAACCCTTAACCCCAGTGTACAGAAAGTGTCAAAACGTGTTTTTCAGCAGAAATAAACATGTTTCTGCAAGTTTGGTCAACCCCATGTAAGTTATGGGGCAGTAACATCACACTTTTCAAAACGTGTTTTTCAGCCCGAAATAAACACGTTTTTTCAGACAGCTGAATCTACTTGTAACAGCAAGGCTCAGAAGTGCCAACACACTCAGCCCTTAACCCCAGTGTGCAGAAAGGGTCAAAACGTGTTTTTCAGCAGAAATAAACATGTTTCTGCAAGTTTGGTCAACCCCATGTAAGTTATGGGGCAGTAACATCACACTTTTCAAAACGTGTTTTTCAGCCCGAAATAAACGCGTTTTTTCAGACAACTGAATCTCCTTCTAACAGCAAGGCTCAGAAGAGCCCACACACTCAGCCCTTAACCCCAGTGTACAGAAAGTGTCAAAACGTGTTTTTCAGCAGAAATAAACATGTTTCTGCAAGTTTGGTCAACCCCATTTAAGTTATGGGGCAGTAACATCACACTTTTCAAAACGTGTTTTTCAGCCAGAAATAAACGCGTTTTTTCAGGCAACTGAATCTCCTTGTAACAGCAAGGCTCAAAAGAGCCCACACACTCAGCCCTTAACCCCAGTGTGCAGAAATTGTCAAAACGTGTTTTTCTGCAGAAATAAACATGTTTCTGCAAGTTTGGTCAACCCCATGTAAGTTATGGGGCAGTAACATCACAGTTTTCAAAACGTGTTTTTCAGCCCGAAATAAACGCGTTTTTTCAGACAACTGAATCTACTTGTAACAGCAAGGCTCAGAAGAGCCCACACACTCAGCCCTTAACCCCAGTGTGCAGAAAGGGTCAAAACGTGTTTTTCAGCAGAAATAAACATGTTTCTGCAAGTTTGGTCAACCCCATTTAAGTTATGGGGCAGTAACATCACACTTTTCAAAACGTGTTTTTCAGCACGAAATAAACGCGTTTTTTCAGGCAACTGAATCTCCTTGTAACAGCAAGGCTCAGAAGAGCCCACACACTCAGCCCTTAACCCCAGTGTACAGAAAGTGTCAAAACGTGTTTTTCAGCAGAAATAAACATGTTTCTGCAAGTTTGGTCAACCCCATGTAAGTTATGGGGCAGTAACATCACACTTTTCAAAACGTGTTTTTCAGCCCGAAATAAACACGTTTTTTCAGACAGCTGAATCTACTTGTAACAGCAAGGCTCAGAAGTGCCCACACACTCAACCCTTAACCCCAGTGTGCAGAAAGGGTCAAAACGTGTTTTTCTGCAGAAATAAACATGTTTCTGCAAGTTTGGTCAACCCCATGTAAGTTATGGGGCAGTAACATCACACTTTTCAAAAAGTGTTTTTCAGCCCGAAATAAACACGTTTTTTCAGACAGCTGAATCTACTTGTAACAGCAAGGCTCAGAAGTGCCAACACACTCAGCCCTTAACCCCAGTGTGCAGAAAGGGTCAAAACGTGTTTTTCAGCAGAAATAAACATGTTTCTGCAAGTTTGGTCAACCCCATGTAAGTTATGGGGCAGTAACATCACACTTTTCAAAACGTGTTTTTCAGCCCGAAATAAACGCGTTTTTTCAGACAGCTGAATCTACTTGTAACAGCAAGGCTCAGAAGAGCCAACACACTCAGCCCTTAACCCCAGTGTGCAGAAAGGGTCAAAACGTGTTTTTCAGCAGAAATAAACATGTTTCTGCAAGTTTGGTCAACCCCATGTAAGTTATGGGGCAGTAACATCACACTTTTCAAAACGTGTTTTTCAGCCCGAAATAAACACGTTTTTTCAGACAGCTGAATCTACTTGTAACAGCAAGGCTCAGAAGAGCCCACGCACTCAGCCCTTAACCCCAGTGTACAGAAAGTGTCAAAACGTGTTTTTCAGCAGAAATAAACATGTTTCTGCAAGTTTGGTCAACCCCATGTAAGTTATGGGGCAGTAACATCACACTTTTCAAAACGTGTTTTTCAGCCCGAAATAAACGCGTTTTTTCAGACAACTGAATCTACTTGTAACAGCAAGGCTCAGAAGTGCCCACACACTCAACTCTTAACCCCAGTGTGCAGAAAGGGTCAAAACGTGTTTTTCAGCAGAAATAAACATGTTTCTGCAAGTTTGGTCAACCCCATGTAAGTTATGGGGCAGTAACATCACACTTTTCAAAACGTGTTTTTCAGCCCGAAATAAACGCGTTTTTTCAGACAACTGAATCTACTTGTAACACCACTGCTCAGAAGTGCCCACACACTCAACCCTTAACCCCAGTGTGCAGAAAGGGTCAAAACGTGTTTTTCAGCAGAAATAAACATGTTTCTGCAAGTTTGGTCAACCCCATGTAAGTTATGGGGCAGTAACATCACAGTTTTCAAAACGTGTTTTTCAGCCCGAAATAAACAGGTTTTTTCAGACAGCTGAATCTACTTGTAACAGCAAGGCTCAGAAGTGCCAACACACTCAGCCCTTAACCCCAGTGTGCAGAAAGGGTCAAAACGTGTTTTTCAGCAGAAATAAACATGTTTCTGCAAGTTTGGTCAACCCCATGTAAGTTATGGGGCAGTAACATCACACTTTTCAAAACGTGCTTTTCAGCCCGAAATAAACGCGTTTTTTCAGACAACTGAATCTACTTGTAACAGCAAGGCTCAGAAGTGCCCACACACTCAACCCTTAACCCCAGTGTGCAGAAAGGGTCAAAACGTGTTTTTCAGCAGAAATAAACATGTTTCTGCAAGTTTGGTCAACCCCATGTAAGTTATGGGGCAGTAACATCACACTTTTCAAAACGTGTTTTTCAGCCCGAAATAAACGCGTTTTTTCAGACAACTGAATCTCCTTGTAACAGCAAGGCTCAGAAGAGCCCACACACTCAGCCCTTAACCCCAGTGTACAGAAAGTGTCAAAACGTGTTTTTCAGCAGAAATAAACATGTTTCTGCAAGTTTGGTCAACCCCATGTAAGTTATGGGGCAGTAACATCACACTTTTCAAAACGTGTTTTTCAGCCCGAAATAAACACGTTTTTTCAGACAGCTGAATCTACTTGTAACAGCAAGGCTCAGAAGAGCCAACACACTCAGCCCTTAACCCCAGTGTGCAGAAAGGGTCAAAACGTGTTTTTCAGCAGAAATAAACATGTTTCTGCAAGTTTGGTCAACCCCATGTAAGTTATGGGGCAGTAACATCACACTTTTCAAAACGTGTTTTTCAGCCCGAAATAAACGCGTTTTTTCAGGCAAATGAATCTCCTTGTAACAGCAAGGCTCAGAAGAGCCCACACACTCAGCCCTTAACCCCAGTGTACAGAAAGTGTCAAAACGTGTTTTTCAGCAGAAATAAACATGTTTCTGCAAGTTTGGTCAACCCCATGTAAGTTATGGGGCAGTAACATCACACTTTTCAAAACGTGTTTTTCAGCCCGAAATAAACACGTTTTTTCAGACAGCTGAATCTACTTGTAACAGCAAGGCTCAGAAGTGCCAACACACTCAGCCCTTAACCCCAGTGTGCAGAAAGGGTCAAAACGTGTTTTTCAGCAGAAATAAACATGTTTCTGCAAGTTTGGTCAACCCCATGTAAGTTATGGGGCAGTAACATCACACTTTTCAAAACGTGTTTTTCAGCCCGAAATAAACGCGTTTTTTCAGACAACTGAATCTCCTTGTAACAGCAAGGCTCAGAAGAGCCCACACACTCAGCCCTTAACCCCAGTGTACAGAAAGTGTCAAAACGTGTTTTTCAGCAGAAATAAACATGTTTCTGCAAGTTTGGTCAACCCCATTTAAGTTATGGGGCAGTAACATCACACTTTTCAAAACGTGTTTTTCAGCCAGAAATAAACGCGTTTTTTCAGGCAACTGAATCTCCTTGTAACAGCAAGGCTCAAAAGAGCCCACACACTCAGCCCTTAACCCCAGTGTGCAGAAATTGTCAAAACGTGTTTTTCAGCAGAAATAAACATGTTTCTGCAAGTTTGGTCAACCCCATGTAAGTTATGGGGCAGTAACATCACACTTTTCAAAACGTGTTTTTCAGCCCGAAATAAACACGTTTTTTCAAACAGCTGAATCTACTTGTAACAGCAAGGCTCAGAAGTGCCAACACACTCAGCCCTTAACCCCAGTGTGCAGAAAGGGTCAAAACGTGTTTTTCAGCAGAAATAAACATGTTTCTGCAAGTTTGGTCAACCCCATGTAAGTTATGGGGCAGTAACATCACAGTTTTCAAAACGTGTTTTTCAGCCCGAAATAAACGCGTTTTTTCAGACAACTGAATCTCCTTGTAACAGCAAGGCTCAGAAGAGCCCACACACTCAGCCCTTAACCCCAGTGTGCAGAAAGGGTCAAAACGTGTTTTTCAGCAGAAATAAACATGTTTCTGCAAGTTTGGTCAACCCCATTTAAGTTATGGGGCAGTAACATCACACTTTTCAAAACGTGTTTTTCAGCACGAAATAAACGCGTTTTTTCAGGCAACTGAATCTCCTTGTAACAGCAAGGCTCAGAAGAGCCCACACACTCAGCCCTTAACCCCAGTGTACAGAGAGTGTCAAAACGTGTTTTTCAGCAGAAATAAACATGTTTCTGCAAGTTTGGTCAACCCCATGTAAGTTATGGGGCAGTAACATCACACTTTTCAAAACGTGTTTTTCAGCCCGAAATAAACACGTTTTTTCAGACAGCTGAATCTACTTGTAACAGCAAGGCTCAGAAGTGCCAACACACTCAGCCCTTAACCCCAGTGTGCAGAAAGGGTCAAAACGTGTTTTTCAGCAGAAATAAACATGTTTCTGCAAGTTTGGTCAACCCCATGTAAGTTATGGGGCAGTAACATCACAGTTTTCAAAACGTGTTTTTCAGCCCGAAATAAACGCGTTTTTTCAGACAACTGAATCTACTTGTAACAGCAATGCTCAGAAGTGCCCACACACTCAACCCTTAACCCCAGTGTGCAGAAAGGGTCAAAACGTGTTTTTCTGCAGAAATAAACATGTTTCTGCAAGTTTGGTCAACCCCATGTAAGTTATGGGGCAGTAACATCACACTTTTCAAAAAGTGTTTTTCAGCCCGAAATAAACACGTTTTTTCAGACAGCTGAATCTACTTGTAACAGCAAGGCTCAGAAGTGCCAACACACTCAGCCCTTAACCCCAGTGTGCAGAAAGGGTCAAAACGTGTTTTTCAGCAGAAATAAACATGTTTCTGCAAGTTTGGTCAACCCCATGTAAGTTATGGGGCAGTAACATCACACTTTTCAAAACGTGCTTTTCAGCCCGAAATAAACGCGTTTTTTCAGACAACTGAATCTACTTGTAACAGCAAGGCTCAGAAGTGCCCACACACTCAACCCTTAACCCCAGTGTGCAGAAAGGGTCAAAACGTGTTTTTCAGCAGAAATAAACATGTTTCTGCAAGTTTGGTCAACCCCATGTAAGTTATGGGGCAGTAACATCACACTTTTCAAAACGTGTTTTTCAGCCCGAAATAAACGCGTTTTTTCAGACAACTGAATCTCCTTGTAACAGCAAGGCTCAGAAGAGCCCACACACTCAGCCCTTAACCCCAGTGTACAGAAAGTGTCAAAACGTGTTTTTCAGCAGAAATAAACATGTTTCTGCAAGTTTGGTCAACCCCATGTAAGTTATGGGGCAGTAACATCACACTTTTCAAAACGTGTTTTTCAGCCCGAAATAAACACGTTTTTTCAGACAGCTGAATCTACTTGTAACAGCAAGGCTCAGAAGAGCCAACACACTCAGCCCTTAACCCCAGTGTGCAGAAAGGGTCAAAACGTGTTTTTCAGCAGAAATAAACATGTTTCTGCAAGTTTGGTCAACCCCATGTAAGTTATGGGGCAGTAACATCACACTTTTCAAAACGTGTTTTTCAGCCCGAAATAAACGCGTTTTTTCAGGCAAATGAATCTCCTTGTAACAGCAAGGCTCAGAAGAGCCCACACACTCAGCCCTTAACCCCAGTGTACAGAAAGTGTCAAAACGTGTTTTTCAGCAGAAATAAACATGTTTCTGCAAGTTTGTTCAACCCCATGTAAGTTATGGGGCAGTAACATCACACTTTTCAAAACGTGTTTTTCAGCCCGAAATAAACACGTTTTTTCAGACAGCTGAATCTACTTGTAACAGCAAGGCTCAGAAGAGCCAACACACTCAGCCCTTAACCCCAGTGTGCAGAAAGGGTCAAAACGTGTTTTTTCAGCAGAAATAAACATGTTTCTGCAAGTTTGGTCAACCCCATGTAAGTTATGGGGCAGTAACATCACACTTTTCAAAACGTGTTTTTCAGCCCGAAATAAACGCGTTTTTTCAGACAACTGAATCTACTTGTAACAGCAAGGCTCAGAAGTGCCCACACACTCAGCCCTTAACCCCAGTGTACAGAAAGTGTCAAAACGTGTTTTTCAGCAGAAATAAACATGTTTCTGCAAGTTTGGTCAACCCCATGTAAGTTATGGGGCAGTAACATCACACTTTTCAAAACGTGTTTTTCAGCCCGAATTAAACGCGTTTTTTCAGGCAACTGAATTTACTTGTAACAGCAAGGCTCAGAAGTGCCCACACACTCAACCCTTAACCCCAGTGTACAGAAAGTGTCAAAACGTGTTTTTCAGCAGAAATAAACATGTTTCTGCAAGTTTGGTCAACCCCATGTAAGTTATGGGGCAGTAACATCACACTTTTCAAAACGTGTTTTTCAGCCCGAAATAAACGCGTTTTTTCAGGCAACTGAATCTCCTTGTAACAGCAAGGCTCAGAAGAGCCCACACACTCAGCCCTTAACCCCAGTGTACAGAAAGTGTCAAAACGTGTTTTTCAGCAGAAATAAACATGTTTCTGCAAGTTTGGTCAACACCATGTAAGTTATGGGGCAGTAACATCACACTTTTCAAAACGTGTTTTTCAGCCCGAAATAAACTCGTTTTTTCAGACAGCTGAATCTACTTGTAACAGCAAGGCTCAGAAGAGCCAACACACTCAGCCCTTAACCCCAGTGTGCAGAAAGGGTCAAAACGTGTTTTTCAGCAGAAATAAACATGTTTCTGCAAGTTTGGTCAACCCCATGTAAGTTATGGGGCAGTAACATCACACTTTTCAAAACGTGTTTTTCAGCCGAATTAAACGCGTTTTTTCAGGCAACTGAATTTACTTGTAACAGCAAGGCTCAGAAGTGCCCACACACTCAACCCTTAACCCCAGTGTACAGAAAGTGTCAAAACGTGTTTTTCAGCAGAAATAAACATGTTTCTGCAAGTTTGGTCAACCCCATGTAAGTTATGGGGCAGTAACATCACACTTTTCAAAACGTGTTTTTCAGCCCGAAATAAACACGTTTTTTCAGACAGCTGAATCTAATTGTAACAGCAAGGCTCAGAAGTGCCAACACACTCAGCCCTTAACCCCAGTGTGCAGAAAGGGTCAAAACGTGTTTTTCAGCAGAAATAAACATGTTTCTGCAAGTTTGGTCAACCCCATGTAAGTTATGGGGCAGTAACATCACACTTTTCAAAACGTGTTTTTCAGCCCGAAATAAACGCGTTTTTTCAGACAACTGAATCTCCTTGTAACAGCAAGTCTCAGAAGAGCCCACACACTCAGCCCTTAACCCCAGTGTACAGAAAGTGTCAAAATGTGTTTTTCAGCAGAAATAAACATGTTTCTGCAAGTTTGGTCAACCCCATGTAAGTTATGGGGCAGTAACATCACACTTTTCAAAACGTGTTTTTCAGCCCGAAATAAACGCGTTTTTTCAGACAACTGAATCTCCTTGTAACAGCAAGGCTCAGAAGAGCCCACACACTCAGCCCTTAACCCCAGTGTACAGAAAGTGTCAAAACGTGTTTTTCAGCAGAAATAAACATGTTTCTGCAAGTTTGGTCAACCCCATGTAAGTTATGGGGCAGTAACATCACACTTTTCAAAACGTGTTTTTCAGCCCGAAATAAACACGTTTTTTCAGACAGCTGAATCTACTTGTAACAGCAAGGCTCAGAAGTGCCAACACACTCAGCCCTTAACCCCAGTGTGCAGAAAGGGTCAAAACGTGTTTTTCAGCAGAAATAAACATGTTTCTGCAAGTTTGGTCAACCCCATGTAAGTTATGGGGCAGTAACATCACAGTTTTCAAAACGTGTTTTTCAGCCCGAAATAAACGCGTTTTTTCAGACAACTGAATCTCCTTGTAACAGCAAGGCTCAGAAGAGCCCACACACTCAGCCCTTAACCCCAGTGTGCAGAAAGGGTCAAAACGTGTTTTTCAGCAGAAATAAACATGTTTCTGCAAGTTTGGTCAACCCCATTTAAGTTATGGGGCAGTAACATCACACTTTTCAAAACGTGTTTTTCAGCACGAAATAAACGCGTTTTTTCAGGCAACTGAATCTCCTTGTAACAGCAAGGCTCAGAAGAGCCCACACACTCAGCCCTTAACCCCAGTGTACAGAAAGTGTCAAAACGTGTTTTTCAGCAGAAATAAACATGTTTCTGCAAGTTTGGTCAACCCCATGTAAGTTATGGGGCAGTAACATCACACTTTTCAAAACGTGTTTTTCAGCCCGAAATAAACACGTTTTTTCAGACAGCTGAATCTACTTGTAACAGCAAGGCTCAGAAGTGCCAACACACTCAGCCCTTAACCCCAGTGTGCAGAAAGGGTCAAAACGTGTTTTTCAGCAGAAATAAACATGTTTCTGCAAGTTTGGTCAACCCCATGTAAGTTATGGGGCAGTAACATCACAGTTTTCAAAACGTGTTTTTCAGCCCGAAATAAACGCGTTTTTTCAGACAACTGAATCTACTTGTAACAGCAATGCTCAGAAGTGCCCACACACTCAACCCTTAACCCCAGTGTGCAGAAAGGGTCAAAACGTGTTTTTCTGCAGAAATAAACATGTTTCTGCAAGTTTGGTCAACCCCATGTAAGTTATGGGGCAGTAACATCACACTTTTCAAAAAGTGTTTTTCAGCCCGAAATAAACACGTTTTTTCAGACAGCTGAATCTACTTGTAACAGCAAGGCTCAGAAGAGCCAACACACTCAGCCCTTAACCCCAGTGTGCAGAAAGGGTCAAAACGTGTTTTTCAGCAGAAATAAACATGTTTCTGCAAGTTTGGTCAACCCCATGTAAGTTATGGGGCAGTAACATCACAGTTTTCAAAACGTGTTTTTCAGCCCGAAATAAACAGGTTTTTTCAGACAGCTGAATCTACTTGTAACAGCAAGGCTCAGAAGTGCCAACACACTCAGCCCTTAACCCCAGTGTGCAGAAAGGGTCAAAACGTGTTTTTCAGCAGAAATAAACATGTTTCTGCAAGTTTGGTCAACCCCATGTAAGTTATGGGGCAGTAACATCACACTTTTCAAAACGTGTTTTTCAGCCCGAAATAAACGCGTTTTTTCAGGCAACTGAATCTCCTTGTAACAGCAAGGCTCAAAAGAGCCCACACACTCAGCCCTTAACCCCAGTGTGCAGAAATTAACAAAACGTGTTTTTCAGCAGAAATAAACATGTTTCTGCAAGTTTGGTCAACCCCATGTAAGTTATGGGGCAGTAACATCACACTTTTCAAAACGTGTTTTTCAGCCCGAAATAAACACGTTTTTTCAGACAGCTGAATCTACTTGTAACAGCAAGGCTCAGAAGTGCCAACACACTCAGCCCTTAACCCCAGTGTGCAGAAAGGGTCAAAACGTGTTTTTCAGCAGAAATAAACATGTTTCTGCAAGTTTGGTCAACCCCATGTAAGTTATGGGGCAGTAACATCACACTTTTCAAAACGTGTTTTTCAGCCCGAAATAAACACGTTTTTTCAGACAGCTGAATCTACTTGTAACAGCAAGGCTCAGAAGTGCCAACACACTCAGCCCTTAACCCCAGTGTGCAGAAAGGGTCAAAACGTGTTTTTCAGCAGAAATAAACATGTTTCTGCAAGTTTGGTCAACCCCATGTAAGTTATGGGGCAGTAACATCACACTTTTCAAAACGTGTTTTTCAGCCCGAAATAAACGCGTTTTTTCAGGCAACTGAATCTCCTTGTAACAGCAAGGCTCAAAAGAGCCCACACACTCAGCCCTTAACCCCAGTGTGCAGAAATTGTCAAAACATGTTTTTCAGCAGAAATAAACATGTTTCTGCCAGTTTGGTCAACCCCATATAAGTTATGGGGCAGTAACATCACACTTTTCAAAACGTGTTTTTCAGCCCGAAATAAACACGTTTTTTCAGACAGCTGAATCTACTTGTAACAGCAAGGCTCAGAAGAGCCAACACACTCAGCCCTTAACCCCAGTGTGCAGAAAGGGTCAAAACATGTGTTTCAGCAGAAATAAACATGTTTCTGTAAGTTTGGTCAACCCCATGTAAGTTATGGGGCAGTAACATCATACTTTTCAAAACGTGTTTTTCAGCCCGAAATAAACGCGTTTTTTCAGACAACTGAATCTACTTGTAACAGCAAGGCTCAGAAGTGCCCACACACTCAACCCTTAACCCCAGTGTGCAGAAAGGGTCAAAACGTGTTTTTCAGCAGAAATAAACATGTTTCTGCAAGTTTGGTCAACCCCATGTAAGTTATGGGGCAGTAACATCACACTTTTCAAAACGTGTTTTTCAGCCCGAAATAAACACGTTTTTTCAGACAGCTGAATCTACTTGTAACAGCAAGGCTCAGAAGTGCCAACACACTCAGCCCTTAACCCCAGTGTGCAGAAAGGGTCAAACCGTGTTTTTCAGCAGAAATAAACATGTTTCTGCAAGTTTGGTCAACCCCATGTAAGTTATGGGGCAATAACATCACACTTTTCAAAACGTGTTTTTCAGCCAGAAATAAACGCGTTTTTTCAGGCAACTGAATCTACTTGTAACAGCAAGGCTCAGAAGTGCCCACACACTCAACCCTTAACCCCAGTGTACAGAAAGTGTCAAAACGTGTTTTTCAGCAGAAATAAACATGTTTCTGCAAGTTTGGTCAACCCCATGTAAGTTATGGGGCAGTAACATCACACTTTTCAAAACGTGTTTTTCAGCCCGAAATAAACACGTTTTTTCAGACAGCTGAATCTACTTGTAACAGCAAGGCTCAGAAGTGCCAACACACTCAGCCCTTAACCCCAGTGTGCAGGAAGGGTCAAAACGTGTTTTTCAGCAGAAATAAACATGTTTCTGCAAGTTTGGTCAACCCCATGTAAGTTATGGGGCAGTAACATCACACTTTTCAAAACGTGTTTTTCAGCCCGAAATAAACGCGTTTTTTCAGGCAACTGAATCTCCTTGTAACAGCAAGGTTCAGAAGAGCCCACACACTCAGCCCTTAACCCCAGTGTACAGAAAGTGTCAAAACGTGTTTTTCAGCAGAAATAAACATGTTTCTGCAAGTTTGGTCAACCCCATGTAAGTTATGGGGCAGTAACATCACACTTTTCAAAACGTGTTTTTCAGCCCGAAATAAACACGTTTTTTCAGACAGCTGAATCTACTTGTAACAGCAAGGCTCAGAAGTGCCAACACACTCAGCCCTTAACCCCAGTGTGCAGAAAGGGTCAAAACGTGTTTTTCAGCAGAAATAAACATGTTTCTGCAAGTTTGGTCAACCCCATGTAAGTTATGGGGCAGTAACATCACACTTTTCAAAACGTGTTTTTCAGCCCGAAATAAACACGTTTTTTCAGACAGCTGAATATACTTGTAACAGCAAGGCTCAGAAGTGCCAACACACTCAGCCCTTAACCCCAGTGTGCAGAAAGGGTCAAAACGTGTTTTTCAGCAGAAATAAACATGTTTCTGCAAGTTTGGTCAACCCCATGTAAGTTATGGGGCAGTAACATCACACTTTTCAAAACGTGTTTTTCAGCCCGAAATAAACGCGTTTTTTCAGACAACTGAATCTACTTGTAACAGCAAGGCTCAGAAGAGCCAACACACTCAGCCCTTAACCCCAGTGTGCAGAAAGGGTCAAAACGTGTTTTTCAGCAGAAATAAACATGTTTCTGCAAGTTTGGTCAACCCCATGTAAGTTATGGGGCAGTAACATCACACTTTTCAAAACGTGTTTTTCAGCCCGAAATAAACGCGTTTTTTCAGGCAAATGAATCTCCTTGTAACAGCAAGGCTCAGAAGAGCCCACACACTCAGCCCTTAACCCCAGTGTACAGAAAGTGTCAAAACGTGTTTTTCAGCAGAAATAAACATGTTTCTGCAAGTTTGGTCAACCCCATGTAAGTTATGGGGCAGTAACATCACACTTTTCAAAACGTGTTTTTCAGCCCGAAATAAACACGTTTTTTCAGACAGCTGAATCTACTTGTAACAGCAAGGCTCAGAAGTGCCAACACACTCAGCCCTTAACCCCAGTGTGCAGGAAGGGTCAAAACGTGTTTTTCAGCAGAAATAAACATGTTTCTGCAAGTTTGGTCAACCCCATGTAAGTTATGGGGCAGTAACATCACACTTTTCAAAACGTGTTTTTCAGCCCGAAATAAACGCGTTTTTTCAGGCAACTGAATCTCCTTGTAACAGCAAGGTTCAGAAGAGCCCACACACTCAGCCCTTAACCCCAGTGTACAGAAAGTGTCAAAACGTGTTTTTCAGCAGAAATAAACATGTTTCTGCAAGTTTGGTCAACCCCATGTAAGTTATGGGGCAGTAACATCACACTTTTCAAAACGTGTTTTTCAGCCCGAAATAAACACGTTTTTTCAGACAGCTGAATCTACTTGTAACAGCAAGGCTCAGAAGTGCCAACACACTCAGCCCTTAACCCCAGTGTGCAGAAAGGGTCAAAACGTGTTTTTCAGCCGAAATAAACATGTTTCTGCAAGTTTGGTCAACCCCATGTAAGTTATGGGGCAGTAACATCACACTTTTCAAAACGTGTTTTTCAGCCCGAAATAAACGCGTTTTTTTCAGACAACTGAATCTCCTTGTAACAGCAAGGCTCAGAAGAGCCCACACACTCAGCCCTTAACCCCAGTGTACAGAAAGTGTCAAAACGTGTTTTTCAGCAGAAATAAACATGTTTCTGCAAGTTTGGTCAACCCCATTTAAGTTATGGGGCAGTAACATCACACTTTTCAAAACGTGTTTTTCAGCCCGAAATAAACGCGTTTTTTCAGGCAACTGAATCTCCTTGTAACAGCAAGGCTCAAAAGAGCCCACACACTCAGCCCTTAACCCCAGTGTGCAGAAATTGTCAAAACGTGTTTTTCAGCAGAAATAAACATGTTTCTGCAAGTTTGTTCAACCCCATGTAAGTTATGGGGCAGTAACATCACACTTTTCAAAACGTGTTTTTCAGCCCGAAATAAACACGTTTTTTCAGACAGCTGAATCTACTTGTAACAGCAAGGCTCAGAAGTGCCAACACACTCAGCCCTTAACCCCAGTGTGCAGAAAGGGTCAAAACGTGTTTTTCAGCAGAAATAAACATGTTTCTGCAAGTTTGGTCAACCCCATGTAAGTTATGGGGCAGTAACATCACACTTTTCAAAACGTGTTTTTCAGCCCGAAATAAACACGTTTTTTCAGACAGCTGAATCTACTTGTAACAGCAAGGCTCAGAAGTGCCAACACACTCAGCCCTTAACCCCAGTGTGCAGAAAGGGTCAAAACGTGTTTTTCAGCAGAAATAAACATGTTTCTGCAAGTTTGGTCAACCCCATGTAAGTTATGGGGCAGTAACATCACACTTTTCAAAACGTGTTTTTCAGCCCGAAATAAACACGTTTTTTCAGACAGCTGAATCTACTTGTAACAGCAAGGCTCAGAAGTGCCAACACACTCAGCCCTTAACCCCAGTGTGCAGAAAGGGTCAAAACGTGTTTTTCAGCAGAAATAAACATGTTTCTGCAAGTTTGGTCAACACCATGTAAGTTATGGGGCAGTAACATCACAGTTTTCAAAACGTGTTTTTCAGCCCGAAATAAACGCGTTTTTTCAGACAACTGAATCTACTTGTAACAGCAATGCTCAGAAGTGCCCACACACTCAACCCTTAACCCCAGTGTGCAGAAAGGGTCAAAACGTGTTTTTCTGCAGAAATAAACATGTTTCTGCAAGTTTTGTCAACCCCATGTAAGTTATGGGGCAGTAACATCACACTTTTCAAAAAGTGTTTTTCAGCCCGAAATAAACACGTTTTTTCAGACAGCTGAATATACTTGTAACAGCAAGGCTCAGAAGTGCCAACACACTCAGCCCTTAACCCCAGTGTGCAGAAAGGGTCAAAACGTGTTTTTCAGCAGAAATAAACATGTTTCTGCAAGTTTGGTCAACCCCATGTAAGTTATGGGGCAGTAACATCACACTTTTCAAAACGTGTTTTTCAGCCCGAAATAAACGCGTTTTTTCAGACAACTGAATCTCCTTGTAACAGCAAGGCTCAGAAGAGCCCACACACTCAGCCCTTAACCCCAGTGTACAGAAAGTGTCAAAACGTGTTTTTCAGCAGAAATAAACATGTTTCTGCAAGTTTGGTCAACCCCATGTAAGTTATGGGGCAGTAACATCACACTTTTCAAAACGTGTTTTTCAGCCCGAAATAAACACGTTTTTTCAGACAGCTGAATCTACTTGTAACAGCAAGGCTCAGAAGAGCCAACACACTCAGCCCTTAACCCCAGTGTGCAGAAAGGGTCAAAACGTGTTTTTCAGCAGAAATAAACATGTTTCTGCAAGTTTGGTCAACCCCATGTAAGTTATGGGACAGTAACATCACACTTTTCAAAACGTGTTTTTCAGCCCGAAATAAACGCGTTTTTTCAGGCAACTGAATCTCCTTGTAACAGCAAGGCTCAAAAGAGCCCACACACTCAGCCCTTAACCCCAGTGTGCAGAAATTGTCAAAACATGTTTTTCAGCAGAAATAAACATGTTTCTGCCAGTTTGGTCAACCCCATATAAGTTATGGGGCAGTAACATCACACTTTTCAAAACGTGTTTTTCAGCCCGAAATAAACACGTTTTTTCAGACAGCTGAATCTACTTGTAACAGCAAGGCTCAGAAGTGCCCACACACTCAACCCTTAACCCCAGTGTGCAGAAAGGGTCAAAACGTGTTTTTCTGCAGAAATAAACATGTTTCTGCAAGTTTTGTCAACCCCATGTAAGTTATGGGGCAGTAACATCACACTTTTCAAGAAGTGTTTTTCAGCCCGAAATAAACACGTTTTTTCAGACAGCTGAATATACTTGTAACAGCAAGGCTCAGAAGTGCCAACACACTCAGCCCTTAACCCCAGTGTGCAGAAAGGGTCAAAACGTGTTTTTCAGCAGAAATAAACATGTTTCTGCAAGTTTGGTCAACCCCATGTAAGTTATGGGGCAGTAACATCACACTTTTCAAAACGTGTTTTTCAGCCCGAAAAAAACGCGTTTTTTCAGACAACTGAATCTCCTTGTAACAGCAAGGCTCAGAAGAGCCCACACACTCAGCCCTTAACCCCAGTGTACAGAAAGTGTCAAAACGTGTTTTTCAGCAGAAATAAACATGTTTCTGCAAGTTTGGTCAACCCCATGTAAGTTATGGGGCAGTAACATCACACTTTTCAAAACGTGTTTTTCAGCCCGAAATAAACACGTTTTTTCAGACAGCTGAATCTACTTGTAACAGCAAGGCTCAGAAGAGCCAACACACTCAGCCCTTAACCCCAGTGTGCAGAAAGGGTCAAAACGTGTTTTTCAGCAGAAATAAACATGTTTCTGCAAGTTTGGTCAACCCCATGTAAGTTATGGGGCAGTAACATCACACTTTTCAAAACGTGTTTTTCAGCCCGAAATAAACGCGTTTTTTCAGGCAACTGAATCTCCTTGTAACAGCAAGGCTCAAAAGAGCCCACACACTCAGCCCTTAACCCCAGTGTGCAGAAATTGTCAAAACATATTTTTCAGCAGAAATAAACATGTTTCTGCCAGTTTGGTCAACCCCATATAAGTTATGGGGCAGTAACATCACACTTTTCAAAACGTGTTTTTCAGCCCGAAATAAACACGTTTTTTCAGACAGCTGAATCTACTTGTAACAGCAAGGCTCAGAAGAGCCAACACACTCAGCCCTTAACCCCAGTGTGCAGAAAGGGTCAAAACATGTGTTTCAGCAGAAATAAACATGTTTCTGTAAGTTTGGTCAACCCCATGTAAGTTATGGGGCAGTAACATCATACTTTTCAAAACGTGTTTTTCAGCCCGAAATAAACGCGTTTTTTCAGACAACTGAATCTACTTGTAACAGCAAGGCTCAGAAGTGCCCACACACTCAACCCTTAACCCCAGTGTGCAGAAAGGGTCAAAACGTGTTTTTCAGCAGAAATAAACATGTTTCTGCAAGTTTGGTCAACCCCATGTAAGTTATGGGGCAGTAACATCACACTTTTCAAAACGTGTTTTTCAGCCCGAAATAAACACGTTTTTTCAGACAGCTGAATCTACTTGTAACAGCAAGGCTCAGAAGTGCCAACACACTCAGCCCTTAACCCCAGTGTGCAGAAAGGGTCAAACCGTGTTTTTCAGCAGAAATAAACATGTTTCTGCAAGTTTGGTCAACCCCATGTAAGTTATGGGGCAATAACATCACACTTTTCAAAACGTGTTTTTCAGCCAGAAATAAACGCGTTTTTTCAGGCAACTGAATCTACTTGTAACAGCAAGGCTCAGAAGTGCCCACACACTCAACCCTTAACCCCAGTGTACAGAAAGTGTCAAAACGTGTTTTTCAGCAGAAATAAACATGTTTCTGCAAGTTTGGTCAACCCCATGTAAGTTATGGGGCAGTAACATCACACTTTTCAAAACGTGTTTTTCAGCCCGAAATAAACACGTTTTTTCAGACAGCTGAATCTACTTGTAACAGCAAGGCTCAGAAGTGCCAACACACTCAGCCCTTAACCCCAGTGTGCAGGAAGGGTCAAAACGTGTTTTTCAGCAGAAATAAACATGTTTCTGCAAGTTTGGTCAACCCCATGTAAGTTATGGGGCAGTAACATCACACTTTTCAAAACGTGTTTTTCAGCCCGAAATAAACGCGTTTTTTCAGGCAACTGAATCTCCTTGTAACAGCAAGGTTCAGAAGAGCCCACACACTCAGCCCTTAACCCCAGTGTACAGAAAGTGTCAAAACGTGTTTTTCAGCAGAAATAAACATGTTTCTGCAAGTTTGGTCAACCCCATGTAAGTTATGGGGCAGTAACATCACACTTTTCAAAACGTGTTTTTCAGCCCGAAATAAACACGTTTTTTCAGACAGCTGAATCTACTTGTAACAGCAAGGCTCAGAAGTGCCAACACACTCAGCCCTTAACCCCAGTGTGCAGAAAGGGTCAAAACGTGTTTTTCAGCAGAAATAAACATGTTTCTGCAAGTTTGGTCAACCCCATGTAAGTTATGGGGCAGTAACATCACACTTTTCAAAACGTGTTTTTCAGCCCGAAATAAACACGTTTTTTCAGACAGCTGAATATACTTGTAACAGCAAGGCTCAGAAGTGCCAACACACTCAGCCCTTAACCCCAGTGTGCAGAAAGGGTCAAAACGTGTTTTTCAGCAGAAATAAACATGTTTCTGCAAGTTTGGTCAACCCCATGTAAGTTATGGGGCAGTAACATCACACTTTTCAAAACGTGTTTTTCAGCCCGAAATAAACGCGTTTTTTCAGACAACTGAATCTACTTGTAACAGCAAGGCTCAGAAGAGCCAACACACTCAGCCCTTAACCCCAGTGTGCAGAAAGGGTCAAAACGTGTTTTTCAGCAGAAATAAACATGTTTCTGCAAGTTTGGTCAACCCCATGTAAGTTATGGGGCAGTAACATCACACTTTTCAAAACGTGTTTTTCAGCCCGAAATAAACGCGTTTTTTCAGGCAAATGAATCTCCTTGTAACAGCAAGGCTCAGAAGAGCCCACACACTCAGCCCTTAACCCCAGTGTACAGAAAGTGTCAAAACGTGTTTTTCAGCAGAAATAAACATGTTTCTGCAAGTTTGGTCAACCCCATGTAAGTTATGGGGCAGTAACATCACACTTTTCAAAACGTGTTTTTCAGCCCGAAATAAACACGTTTTTTCAGACAGCTGAATCTACTTGTAACAGCAAGGCTCAGAAGTGCCAACACACTCAGCCCTTAACCCCAGTGTGCAGGAAGGGTCAAAACGTGTTTTTCAGCAGAAATAAACATGTTTCTGCAAGTTTGGTCAACCCCATGTAAGTTATGGGGCAGTAACATCACACTTTTCAAAACGTGTTTTTCAGCCCGAAATAAACGCGTTTTTTCAGGCAACTGAATCTCCTTGTAACAGCAAGGTTCAGAAGAGCCCACACACTCAGCCCTTAACCCCAGTGTACAGAAAGTGTCAAAACGTGTTTTTCAGCAGAAATAAACATGTTTCTGCAAGTTTGGTCAACCCCATGTAAGTTATGGGGCAGTAACATCACACTTTTCAAAACGTGTTTTTCAGCCCGAAATAAACACGTTTTTTCAGACAGCTGAATCTACTTGTAACAGCAAGGCTCAGAAGTGCCAACACACTCAGCCCTTAACCCCAGTGTGCAGAAAGGGTCAAAACGTGTTTTTCAGCCGAAATAAACATGTTTCTGCAAGTTTGGTCAACCCCATGTAAGTTATGGGGCAGTAACATCACACTTTTCAAAACGTGTTTTTCAGCCCGAAATAAACGCGTTTTTTCAGACAACTGAATCTCCTTGTAACAGCAAGGCTCAGAAGAGCCCACACACTCAGCCCTTAACCCCAGTGTACAGAAAGTGTCAAAACGTGTTTTTCAGCAGAAATAAACATGTTTCTGCAAGTTTGGTCAACCCCATTTAAGTTATGGGGCAGTAACATCACACTTTTCAAAACGTGTTTTTCAGCCCGAAATAAACGCGTTTTTTCAGGCAACTGAATCTCCTTGTAACAGCAAGGCTCAAAAGAGCCCACACACTCAGCCCTTAACCCCAGTGTGCAGAAATTGTCAAAACGTGTTTTTCAGCAGAAATAAACATGTTTCTGCAAGTTTGTTCAACCCCATGTAAGTTATGGGGCAGTAACATCACACTTTTCAAAACGTGTTTTTCAGCCCGAAATAAACACGTTTTTTCAGACAGCTGAATCTACTTGTAACAGCAAGGCTCAGAAGTGCCAACACACTCAGCCCTTAACCCCAGTGTGCAGAAAGGGTCAAAACGTGTTTTTCAGCAGAAATAAACATGTTTCTGCAAGTTTGGTCAACCCCATGTAAGTTATGGGGCAGTAACATCACACTTTTCAAAACGTGTTTTTCAGCCCGAAATAAACACGTTTTTTCAGACAGCTGAATCTACTTGTAACAGCAAGGCTCAGAAGTGCCAACACACTCAGCCCTTAACCCCAGTGTGCAGAAAGGGTCAAAACGTGTTTTTCAGCAGAAATAAACATGTTTCTGCAAGTTTGGTCAACCCCATGTAAGTTATGGGGCAGTAACATCACACTTTTCAAAACGTGTTTTTCAGCCCGAAATAAACACGTTTTTTCAGACAGCTGAATCTACTTGTAACAGCAAGGCTCAGAAGTGCCAACACACTCAGCCCTTAACCCCAGTGTGCAGAAAGGGTCAAAACGTGTTTTTCAGCAGAAATAAACATGTTTCTGCAAGTTTGGTCAACACCATGTAAGTTATGGGGCAGTAACATCACAGTTTTCAAAACGTGTTTTTCAGCCCGAAATAAACGCGTTTTTTCAGACAACTGAATCTACTTGTAACAGCAATGCTCAGAAGTGCCCACACACTCAACCCTTAACCCCAGTGTGCAGAAAGGGTCAAAACGTGTTTTTCTGCAGAAATAAACATGTTTCTGCAAGTTTTGTCAACCCCATGTAAGTTATGGGGCAGTAACATCACACTTTTCAAAAAGTGTTTTTCAGCCCGAAATAAACACGTTTTTTCAGACAGCTGAATATACTTGTAACAGCAAGGCTCAGAAGTGCCAACACACTCAGCCCTTAACCCCAGTGTGCAGAAAGGGTCAAAACGTGTTTTTCAGCAGAAATAAACATGTTTCTGCAAGTTTGGTCAACCCCATGTAAGTTATGGGGCAGTAACATCACACTTTTCAAAACGTGTTTTTCAGCCCGAAATAAACGCGTTTTTTCAGACAACTGAATCTCCTTGTAACAGCAAGGCTCAGAAGAGCCCACACACTCAGCCCTTAACCCCAGTGTACAGAAAGTGTCAAAACGTGTTTTTCAGCAGAAATAAACATGTTTCTGCAAGTTTGGTCAACCCCATGTAAGTTATGGGGCAGTAACATCACACTTTTCAAAACGTGTTTTTCAGCCCGAAATAAACACGTTTTTTCAGACAGCTGAATCTACTTGTAACAGCAAGGCTCAGAAGAGCCAACACACTCAGCCCTTAACCCCAGTGTGCAGAAAGGGTCAAAACGTGTTTTTCAGCAGAAATAAACATGTTTCTGCAAGTTTGGTCAACCCCATGTAAGTTATGGGACAGTAACATCACACTTTTCAAAACGTGTTTTTCAGCCCGAAATAAACGCGTTTTTTCAGGCAACTGAATCTCCTTGTAACAGCAAGGCTCAAAAGAGCCCACACACTCAGCCCTTAACCCCAGTGTGCAGAAATTGTCAAAACATGTTTTTCAGCAGAAATAAACATGTTTCTGCCAGTTTGGTCAACCCCATATAAGTTATGGGGCAGTAACATCACACTTTTCAAAACGTGTTTTTCAGCCCGAAATAAACGCGTTTTTTCAGGCAACTGAATCTCCTTGTAACAGCAAGGTTCAGAAGAGCCCACACACTCAGCCCTTAACCCCAGTGTACAGAAAGTGTCAAAACGTGTTTTTCAGCAGAAATAAACATGTTTCTGCAAGTTTGGTCAACCCCATGTAAGTTATGGGGCAGTAACATCACACTTTTCAAAACGTGTTTTTCAGCCCGAAATAAACACGTTTTTTCAGACAGCTGAATCTACTTGTAACAGCAAGGCTCAGAAGTGCCAACACACTCAGCCCTTAACCCCAGTGTGCAGAAAGGGTCAAAACGTGTTTTTCAGCAGAAATAAACATGTTTCTGCAAGTTTGGTCAACCCCATGTAAGTTATGGGGCAGTAACATCACACTTTTCAAAACGTGTTTTTCAGCCCGAAATAAACGCGTTTTTTCAGACAACTGAATCTCCTTGTAACAGCAAGGCTCAGAAGAGCCCACACACTCAGCCCTTAACCGCAGTGTACAGAAAGTGTCAAAACGTGTTTTTCAGCAGAAATAAACATGTTTCTGCAAGTTTGGTCAACCCCATGTAAGTTATGGGGCAGTAACATCACACTTTTCAAAACGTGTTTTTCAGCCCGAAATAAACGCGTTTTTTCAGGCAACTGAATCTACTTGTAACAGCAAGGCTCAGAAGTGCCAACACACTCAGCCCTTAACCCCAGTGTGCAGAAAGGGTCAAAACGTGTTTTTCAGCAGAAATAAACATGTTTCTGCAAGTTTGGTCAACCCCATGTAAGTTATGGGGCAGTAACATCACACTTTTCAAAACGTGTTTTTCAGCCCGAAATAAACACGTTTTTTCAGACAGCTGAATCTACTTGTAACAGCAAGGCTCAGAAGTGCCAACACACTCAGCCCTTAACCCCAGTGTGCAGAAAGGGTCAAAACGTGTTTTTCAGCAGAAATAAACATGTTTCTGCAAGTTTGGTCAACCCCATGTAAGTTATGGGGCAGTAACATCACACTTTTCAAAACGTGTTTTTCAGCCCGAAATAAACACGTTTTTTCAGACAGCTGAATCTACTTGTAACAGCAAGGCTCAGAAGTGCCAACACACTCAGCCCTTAACCCCAGTGTGCAGAAAGGGTCAAAACGTGTTTTTCAGCAGAAATAAACATGTTTCTGCAAGTTTGGTCAACACCATGTAAGTTATGGGGCAGTAACATCACAGTTTTCAAAACGTGTTTTTCAGCCCGAAATAAACGCGTTTTTTCAGACAACTGAATCTACTTGTAACAGCAATGCTCAGAAGTGCCCACACACTCAACCCTTAACCCCAGTGTGCAGAAAGGGTCAAAACGTGTTTTTCTGCAGAAATAAACATGTTTCTGCAAGTTTTGTCAACCCCATGTAAGTTATGGGGCAGTAACATCACACTTTTCAAAAAGTGTTTTTCAGCCCGAAATAAACACGTTTTTTCAGACAGCTGAATCTACTTGTAACAGCAAGGCTCAGAAGAGCCAACACACTCAGCCCTTAACCCCAGTGTGCAGAAAGGGTCAAAACGTGTTTTTCAGCAGAAATAAACATGTTTCTGCAAGTTTGGTCAACCCCATGTAAGTTATGGGGCAGTAACATCACACTTTTCAAAACGTGTTTTTCAGCCCGAAATAAACACGTTTTTTCAGACAGCTGAATCTACTTGTAACAGCAAGGCTCAGAAGTGCCAACACACTCAGCCCTTAACCCCAGTGTGCAGAAAGGGTCAAAACGTGTTTTTCAGCAGAAATAAACATGTTTCTGCAAGTTTGGTCAACACCATGTAAGTTATGGGGCAGTAACATCACAGTTTTCAAAACGTGTTTTTCAGCCCGAAATAAACGCGTTTTTTCAGACAACTGAATCTACTTGTAACAGCAATGCTCAGAAGTGCCCACACACTCAACCCTTAACCCCAGTGTGCAGAAAGGGTCAAAACGTGTTTTTCTGCAGAAATAAACATGTTTCTGCAAGTTTTGTCAACCCCATGTAAGTTATGGGGCAGTAACATCACACTTTTCAAAAAGTGTTTTTCAGCCCGAAATAAACACGTTTTTTCAGACAGCTGAATATACTTGTAACAGCAAGGCTCAGAAGTGCCAACACACTCAGCCCTTAACCCCAGTGTGCAGAAAGGGTCAAAACGTGTTTTTCAGCAGAAATAAACATGTTTCTGCAAGTTTGGTCAACCCCATGTAAGTTATGGGGCAGTAACATCACACTTTTCAAAACGTGTTTTTCAGCCCGAAATAAACGCGTTTTTTCAGACAACTGAATCTCCTTGTAACAGCAAGGCTCAGAAGAGCCCACACACTCAGCCCTTAACCCCAGTGTACAGAAAGTGTCAAAACGTGTTTTTCAGCAGAAATAAACATGTTTCTGCAAGTTTGGTCAACCCCATGTAAGTTATGGGGCAGTAACATCACACTTTTCAAAACGTGTTTTTCAGCCCGAAATAAACACGTTTTTTCAGACAGCTGAATCTACTTGTAACAGCAAGGCTCAGAAGAGCCAACACACTCAGCCCTTAACCCCAGTGTGCAGAAAGGGTCAAAACGTGTTTTTCAGCAGAAATAAACATGTTTCTGCAAGTTTGGTCAACCCCATGTAAGTTATGGGACAGTAACATCACACTTTTCAAAACGTGTTTTTCAGCCCGAAATAAACGCGTTTTTTCAGGCAACTGAATCTCCTTGTAACAGCAAGGCTCAAAAGAGCCCACACACTCAGCCCTTAACCCCAGTGTGCAGAAATTGTCAAAACATGTTTTTCAGCAGAAATAAACATGTTTCTGCCAGTTTGGTCAACCCCATATAAGTTATGGGGCAGTAACATCACACTTTTCAAAACGTGTTTTTCAGCCCGAAATAAACGCGTTTTTTCAGGCAACTGAATCTCCTTGTAACAGCAAGGTTCAGAAGAGCCCACACACTCAGCCCTTAACCCCAGTGTACAGAAAGTGTCAAAACGTGTTTTTCAGCAGAAATAAACATGTTTCTGCAAGTTTGGTCAACCCCATGTAAGTTATGGGGCAGTAACATCACACTTTTCAAAACGTGTTTTTCAGCCCGAAATAAACACGTTTTTTCAGACAGCTGAATCTACTTGTAACAGCAAGGCTCAGAAGTGCCAACACACTCAGCCCTTAACCCCAGTGTGCAGAAAGGGTCAAAACGTGTTTTTCAGCAGAAATAAACATGTTTCTGCAAGTTTGGTCAACCCCATGTAAGTTATGGGGCAGTAACATCACACTTTTCAAAACGTGTTTTTCAGCCCGAAATAAACGCGTTTTTTCAGACAACTGAATCTCCTTGTAACAGCAAGGCTCAGAAGAGCCCACACACTCAGCCCTTAACCGCAGTGTACAGAAAGTGTCAAAACGTGTTTTTCAGCAGAAATAAACATGTTTCTGCAAGTTTGGTCAACCCCATGTAAGTTATGGGGCAGTAACATCACACTTTTCAAAACGTGTTTTTCAGCCCGAAATAAACGCGTTTTTTCAGGCAACTGAATCTACTTGTAACAGCAAGGCTCAGAAGTGCCAACACACTCAGCCCTTAACCCCAGTGTGCAGAAAGGGTCAAAACGTGTTTTTCAGCAGAAATAAACATGTTTCTGCAAGTTTGGTCAACCCCATGTAAGTTATGGGGCAGTAACATCACACTTTTCAAAACGTGTTTTTCAGCCCGAAATAAACACGTTTTTTCAGACAGCTGAATCTACTTGTAACAGCAAGGCTCAGAAGTGCCAACACACTCAGCCCTTAACCCCAGTGTGCAGAAAGGGTCAAAACGTGTTTTTCAGCAGAAATAAACATGTTTCTGCAAGTTTGGTCAACCCCATGTAAGTTATGGGGCAGTAACATCACACTTTTCAAAACGTGTTTTTCAGCCCGAAATAAACACGTTTTTTCAGACAGCTGAATCTACTTGTAACAGCAAGGCTCAGAAGTGCCAACACACTCAGCCCTTAACCCCAGTGTGCAGAAAGGGTCAAAACGTGTTTTTCAGCAGAAATAAACATGTTTCTGCAAGTTTGGTCAACACCATGTAAGTTATGGGGCAGTAACATCACAGTTTTCAAAACGTGTTTTTCAGCCCGAAATAAACGCGTTTTTTCAGACAACTGAATCTACTTGTAACAGCAATGCTCAGAAGTGCCCACACACTCAACCCTTAACCCCAGTGTGCAGAAAGGGTCAAAACGTGTTTTTCTGCAGAAATAAACATGTTTCTGCAAGTTTTGTCAACCCCATGTAAGTTATGGGGCAGTAACATCACACTTTTCAAAAAGTGTTTTTCAGCCCGAAATAAACACGTTTTTTCAGACAGCTGAATCTACTTGTAACAGCAAGGCTCAGAAGAGCCAACACACTCAGCCCTTAACCCCAGTGTGCAGAAAGGGTCAAAACGTGTTTTTCAGCAGAAATAAACATGTTTCTGCAAGTTTGGTCAACCCCATGTAAGTTATGGGGCAGTAACATCACACTTTTCAAAACGTGTTTTTCAGCCCGAAATAAACGCGTTTTTTCAGGCAACTGAATCTCCTTGTAACAGCAAGGCTCAAAAGAGCCCACACACTCAGCCCTTAACCCCAGTGTGCAGAAATTGTCAAAACGTGTTTTTCAGCAGAAATAAACATGTTTCTGCAAGTTTGGTCAACCCCATGTAAGTTATGGGGCAGTAACATCACACTTTTCAAAACGTGTTTTTCAGCCCGAAATAAACACGTTTTTTCAGACAGCTGAATCTACTTGTAACAGCAAGGCTCAGAAGAGCCAACACACTCAGCCCTTAACCCCAGTGTGCAGAAAGGGTCAAAACGTGTTTTTCAGCAGAAATAAACATGTTTCTGTAAGTTTGGTCAACCCCATGTAAGTTATGGGGCAGTAACATCACACTTTTCAAAACGTGTTTTTCAGCCCGAAATAAACGCGTTTTTTCAGGCAAATGAATCTCCTTGTAACAGCAAGGCTCAGAAGAGCCCACACACTCAGCCCTTAACCCCAGTGTACAGAAAGGGTCAAAACGTGTTTTCCAGCAGAAATAAACATGTTTCTGCAAGTTTGGTCAACCCCATGTAAGTTATGGGGCAGTAACATCACACTTTTCAAAACGTGTTTTTCAGCCCGAAATAAACACGTTTTTTCAGACAGCTGAATCTACTTGTAACAGCAAGGCTCAGAAGTGCCAACACACTCAGCCCTTAACCCCAGTGTGCAGGAAGGGTCAAAACGTGTTTTTCAGCAGAAATAAACATGTTTCTGCAAGTTTGGTCAACCCCATGTAAGTTATGGGGCAGTAACATCACACTTTTCAAAACGTGTTTTTCAGCCCGAAATAAACGCGTTTTTTCAGGCAACTGAATCTCCTTGTAACAGCAAGGTTCAGAAGAGCCCACACACTCAGCCCTTAACCCCAGTGTACAGAAAGTGTCAAAACGTGTTTTTCAGCAGAAATAAACATGTTTCTGCAAGTTTGGTCAACCCCATGTAAGTTATGGGGCAGTAACATCACACTTTTCAAAACGTGTTTTTCAGCCCGAAATAAACACGTTTTTTCAGACAGCTGAATCTACTTGTAACAGCAAGGCTCAGAAGTGCCAACACACTCAGCCCTTAACCCCAGTGTGCAGAAAGGGTCAAAACGTGTTTTTCAGCCGAAATAAACATGTTTCTGCAAGTTTGGTCAACCCCATGTAAGTTATGGGGCAGTAACATCACACTTTTCAAAACGTGTTTTTCAGCCCGAAATAAACGCGTTTTTTCAGACAACTGAATCTCCTTGTAACAGCAAGGCTCAGAAGAGCCCACACACTCAGCCCTTAACCCCAGTGTACAGAAAGTGTCAAAACGTGTTTTTCAGCAGAAATAAACATGTTTCTGCAAGTTTGGTCAACCCCATTTAAGTTATGGGGCAGTAACATCACACTTTTCAAAACGTGTTTTTCAGCCCGAAATAAACGCGTTTTTTCAGGCAACTGAATCTCCTTGTAACAGCAAGGCTCAAAAGAGCCCACACACTCAGCCCTTAACCCCAGTGTGCAGAAATTGTCAAAACGTGTTTTTCAGCAGAAATAAACATGTTTCTGCAAGTTTGTTCAACCCCATGTAAGTTATGGGGCAGTAACATCACACTTTTCAAAACGTGTTTTTCAGCCCGAAATAAACACGTTTTTTCAGACAGCTGAATCTACTTGTAACAGCAAGGCTCAGAAGTGCCAACACACTCAGCCCTTAACCCCAGTGTGCAGAAAGGGTCAAAACGTGTTTTTCAGCAGAAATAAACATGTTTCTGCAAGTTTGGTCAACCCCATGTAAGTTATGGGGCAGTAACATCACACTATTCAAAACGTGTTTTTCAGCCCGAAATAAACACTTTTTTTCAGACAGCTGAATCTACTTGTAACAGCAAGGCTCAGAAGTGCCAACACACTCAGCCCTTAACCCCAGTGTGCAGAAAGGGTCAAAACGTGTTTTTCAGCAGAAATAAACATGTTTCTGCAAGTTTGGTCAACCCCATGTAAGTTATGGGGCAGTAACATCACACTTTTCAAAACGTGTTTTTCAGCCCGAAATAAACACGTTTTTTCAGACAGCTGAATCTACTTGTAACAGCAAGGCTCAGAAGTGCCAACACACTCAGCCCTTAACCCCAGTGTGCAGAAAGGGTCAAAACGTGTTTTTCAGCAGAAATAAACATGTTTCTGCAAGTTTGGTCAACACCATGTAAGTTATGGGGCAGTAACATCACAGTTTTCAAAACGTGTTTTTCAGCCCGAAATAAACGCGTTTTTTCAGACAACTGAATCTACTTGTAACAGCAATGCTCAGAAGTGCCCACACACTCAACCCTTAACCCCAGTGTGCAGAAAGGGTCAAAACGTGTTTTTCTGCAGAAATAAACATGTTTCTGCAAGTTTTGTCAACCCCATGTAAGTTATGGGGCAGTAACATCACACTTTTCAAAAAGTGTTTTTCAGCCCGAAATAAACACGTTTTTTCAGACAGCTGAATATACTTGTAACAGCAAGGCTCAGAAGTGCCAACACACTCAGCCCTTAACCCCAGTGTGCAGAAAGGGTCAAAACGTGTTTTTCAGCAGAAATAAACATGTTTCTGCAAGTTTGGTCAACCCCATGTAAGTTATGGGGCAGTAACATCACACTTTTCAAAACGTGTTTTTCAGCCCGAAATAAACGCGTTTTTTCAGACAACTGAATCTCCTTGTAACAGCAAGGCTCAGAAGAGCCCACACACTCAGCCCTTAACCCCAGTGTACAGAAAGTGTCAAAACGTGTTTTTCAGCAGAAATAAACATGTTTCTGCAAGTTTGGTCAACCCCATGTAAGTTATGGGGCAGTAACATCACACTTTTCAAAACGTGTTTTTCAGCCCGAAATAAACACGTTTTTTCAGACAGCTGAATCTACTTGTAACAGCAAGGCTCAGAAGAGCCAACACACTCAGCCCTTAACCCCAGTGTGCAGAAAGGGTCAAAACGTGTTTTTCAGCAGAAATAAACATGTTTCTGCAAGTTTGGTCAACCCCATGTAAGTTATGGGACAGTAACATCACACTTTTCAAAACGTGTTTTTCAGCCCGAAATAAACGCGTTTTTTCAGGCAACTGAATCTCCTTGTAACAGCAAGGCTCAAAAGAGCCCACACACTCAGCCCTTAACCCCAGTGTGCAGAAATTGTCAAAACATGTTTTTCAGCAGAAATAAACATGTTTCTGCCAGTTTGGTCAACCCCATATAAGTTATGGGGCAGTAACATCACACTTTTCAAAACGTGTTTTTCAGCCCGAAATAAACGCGTTTTTTCAGGCAACTGAATCTCCTTGTAACAGCAAGGTTCAGAAGAGCCCACACACTCAGCCCTTAACCCCAGTGTACAGAAAGTGTCAAAACGTGTTTTTCAGCAGAAATAAACATGTTTCTGCAAGTTTGGTCAACCCCATGTAAGTTATGGGGCAGTAACATCACACTTTTCAAAACGTGTTTTTCAGCCCGAAATAAACACGTTTTTTCAGACAGCTGAATCTACTTGTAACAGCAAGGCTCAGAAGTGCCAACACACTCAGCCCTTAACCCCAGTGTGCAGAAAGGGTCAAAACGTGTTTTTCAGCAGAAATAAACATGTTTCTGCAAGTTTGGTCAACCCCATGTAAGTTATGGGGCAGTAACATCACACTTTTCAAAACGTGTTTTTCAGCCCGAAATAAACGCGTTTTTTCAGACAACTGAATCTCCTTGTAACAGCAAGGCTCAGAAGAGCCCACACACTCAGCCCTTAACCGCAGTGTACAGAAAGTGTCAAAACGTGTTTTTCAGCAGAAATAAACATGTTTCTGCAAGTTTGGTCAACCCCATGTAAGTTATGGGGCAGTAACATCACACTTTTCAAAACGTGTTTTTCAGCCCGAAATAAACGCGTTTTTTCAGGCAACTGAATCTACTTGTAACAGCAAGGCTCAGAAGTGCCAACACACTCAGCCCTTAACCCCAGTGTGCAGAAAGGGTCAAAACGTGTTTTTCAGCAGAAATAAACATGTTTCTGCAAGTTTGGTCAACCCCATGTAAGTTATGGGGCAGTAACATCACACTTTTCAAAACGTGTTTTTCAGCCCGAAATAAACACGTTTTTTCAGACAGCTGAATCTACTTGTAACAGCAAGGCTCAGAAGTGCCAACACACTCAGCCCTTAACCCCAGTGTGCAGAAAGGGTCAAAACGTGTTTTTCAGCAGAAATAAACATGTTTCTGCAAGTTTGGTCAACCCCATGTAAGTTATGGGGCAGTAACATCACACTTTTCAAAACGTGTTTTTCAGCCCGAAATAAACACGTTTTTTCAGACAGCTGAATCTACTTGTAACAGCAAGGCTCAGAAGTGCCAACACACTCAGCCCTTAACCCCAGTGTGCAGAAAGGGTCAAAACGTGTTTTTCAGCAGAAATAAACATGTTTCTGCAAGTTTGGTCAACACCATGTAAGTTATGGGGCAGTAACATCACAGTTTTCAAAACGTGTTTTTCAGCCCGAAATAAACGCGTTTTTTCAGACAACTGAATCTACTTGTAACAGCAATGCTCAGAAGTGCCCACACACTCAACCCTTAACCCCAGTGTGCAGAAAGGGTCAAAACGTGTTTTTCTGCAGAAATAAACATGTTTCTGCAAGTTTGGTCAACCCCATGTAAGTTATGGGGCAGTAACATCACACTTTTCAAAACGTGTTTTTCAGCCCGAAATAAACGCGTTTTTTCAGGCAACTGAATCTCCTTGTAACAGCAAGGCTCAAAAGAGCCCACACACTCAGCCCTTAACCCCAGTGTGCAGAAATTGTCAAAACGTGTTTTTCAGCAGAAATAAACATGTTTCTGCAAGTTTGGTCAACCCCATGTAAGTTATGGGGCAGTAACATCACACTTTTCAAAACGTGTTTTTCAGCCCGAAATAAACGCGTTTTTTCAGGCAACTGAATCTCCTTGTAACAGCAAGGCTCAAAAGAGCCCACACACTCAGCCCTTAACCCCAGTGTGCAGAAATTGTCAAAACGTGTTTTTCAGCAGAAATAAACATGTTTCTGCAAGTTTGGTCAACCCCATGTAAGTTATGGGGCAGTAACATCACACTTTTCAAAACGTGTTTTTCAGCCCGAAATAAACACGTTTTTTCAGACAGCTGAATCTACTTGTAACAGCAAGGCTCAGAAGAGCCAACACACTCAGCCCTTAACCCCAGTGTGCAGAAAGGGTCAAAACGTGTTTTTCAGCAGAAATAAACATGTTTCTGTAAGTTTGGTCAACCCCATGTAAGTTATGGGGCAGTAACATCACACTTTTCAAAACGTGTTTTTCAGCCCGAAATAAACGCGTTTTTTCAGGCAAATGAATCTCCTTGTAACAGCAAGGCTCAGAAGAGCCCACACACTCAGCCCTTAACCCCAGTGTACAGAAAGGGTCAAAACGTGTTTTCCAGCAGAAATAAACATGTTTCTGCAAGTTTGGTCAACCCCATGTAAGTTATGGGGCAGTAACATCACACTTTTCAAAACGTGTTTTTCAGCCCGAAATAAACACGTTTTTTCAGACAGCTGAATCTACTTGTAACAGCAAGGCTCAGAAGAGCCAACACACTCAGCCCTTAACCCCAGTGTGCAGAAAGGGTCAAAACGTGTTTTTCAGCAGAAATAAACATGTTTCTGTAAGTTTGGTCAACCCCATGTAAGTTATGGGGCAGTAACATCACACTTTTCAAAACGTGTTTTTCAGCCCGAAATAAACGCGTTTTTTCAGGCAAATGAATCTCCTTGTAACAGCAAGGCTCAGAAGAGCCCACACACTCAGCCCTTAACCCCAGTGTGCAGAAAGGGTCAAAACGTGTTTTTCAGCAGAAATAAACATGTTTCTGCAAGTTTGGTCAACCCCATGTAAGTTATGGGGCAGTAACATCACAGTTTTCAAAACGTGTTTTTCAGCCCGAAATAAACGCGTTTTTTCAGACAACTGAATCTACTTGTAACAGCAAGGCTCAAAAGAGCCCACACACTCAGCCCTTAACCCCAGTGTGCAGAAATTGTCAAAACGTGTTTTTCAGCAGAAATAAACATGTTTCTGCAAGTTTGGTCAACCCCATGTAAGTTATGGGGCAGTAACATCACACTTTTCAAAACGTGTTTTTCAGCCCGAAATAAACGCGTTTTTTCAGACAACTGAATCGCCTTGTAACAGCAAGGCTCAGAAGAGCCCACACACTCAGCCCTTAACCCCAGTGTACAGAAAGGGTCAAAACGTGTTTTTCAGCAGAAATAAACATGTTTCTGCAAGTTTGGTCAACCCCATGTAAGTTATGGGGCAGTAACATCACACTTTTCAAAACGTGTTTTTCAGCCCGAAATAAACGCGTTTTTTCAGGCAACTGAATCTCCTTGTAACAGCAAGGCTCAAAAGAGCCCACACACTCAGCCCTTAACCCCAGTGTGCAGAAATTGTCAAAACGTGTTTTTCAGCAGAAATAAACATGTTTCTGCAAGTTTGGTCAACCCCATGTAAGTTATGGGGCAGTAACATCACACTTTTCAAAACGTGTTTTTCAGCCCGAAATAAACACGTTTTTTCAGACAGCTGAATCTACTTGTAACAGCAAGGCTCAGAAGTGCCAACACACTCAGCCCTTAACCCCAGTGTGCAGAAAGGGTCAAAACGTGTTTTTCAGCAGAAATAAACATGTTTCTGCAAGTTTGGTCAACCCCATGTAAGTTATGGGGCAGTAACATCACACTTTTCAAAACGTGTTTTTCAGCCCGAAATAAACGCGTTTTTTCAGACAACTGAATCTCCTTGTAACAGCAAGGCTCAGAAGAGCCCACACACTCAGCCCTTAACCCCAGTGTACAGAAAGTGTCAAAACGTGTTTTTCAGCAGAAATAAACATGTTTCTGCAAGTTTGGTCAACCCCATGTAAGTTATGGGGCAGTAACATCACACTTTTCAAAACGTGTTTTTCAGCCCGAAATAAACGCGTTTTTTCAGGCAACTGAATCTCCTTGTAACAGCAAGGCTCAGAAGAGCCCACACACTCAGCCCTTAACCCCAGTGTACAGAAAGTGTCAAAACGTGTTTTTCAGCAGAAATAAACATGTTTCTGCAAGTTTGGTCAACCCCATGTAAGTTATGGGGCAGTAACATCACAGTTTTCAAAACGTGTTTTTCAGCCCGAAATAAACTCGTTTTTTCAGACAGCTGAATCTACTTGTAACAGCAAGGCTCAGAAGAGCCAACACACTCAGCCCTTAACCCCAGTGTGCAGAAAGGGTCAAAACGTGTTTTTCAGCAGAAATAAACATGTTTCTGCAAGTTTGGTCAACCCCATGTAAGTTATGGGGCAGTAACATCACACTTTTCAAAACGTGTTTTTCAGCCCGAAATAAACGCGTTTTTTCAGACAACTGAATCTACTTGTAACAGCAAGGCTCAGAAGTGCCCACACACTCAGCCATTAACCCCAGTGTACAGAAAGTGTCAAAACGTGTTTTTCAGCAGAAATAAACATGTTTCTGCAAGTTTGGTCAACCCCATGTAAGTTATGGGGCAGTAACATCACACTTTTCAAAACGTGTTTTTCAGCCCGAAATAAACGCGTTTTTTCAGACAACTGAATCTCCTTGTAACAGCAAGGCTCAGAAGAGCCCACACACTCAGCCCTTAACCCCAGTGTACAGAAAGGGTCAAAACGTGTTTTTCAGCAGAAATAAACATGTTTCTGCAAGTTTGGTCAACCCCATGTAAGTTATGGGGCAGTAACATCACACTTTTCAAAACGTGTTTTTCAGCCCGAAATAAACGCGTTTTTTCAGGCAACTGAATCTCCTTGTAACAGCAAGGCTCAGAAGAGCCCACACACTCAGCCCTTAACCCCAGTGTACAGAAAGTGTCAAAACGTGTTTTTCAGCAGAAATAAACATGTTTCTGCAAGTTTGGTCAACCCCATGTAAGTTATGGGGCAGTAACATCACACTTTTCAAAACGTGTTTTTCAGCCCGAAATAAACACGTTTTTTCAGACAGTTGAATCTATTTGTAACAGCAAGGCTCAGAAGTGCCAACACACTCAGCCCTTAACCCCAGTGTGCAGAAAGGGTCAAAACGTGTTTTTCAGCAGAAATAAACATGTTTCTGCAAGTTTGGTCAACCCCATGTAAGTTATGGGGCAGTAACATCACAGTTTTCAAAACGTGTTTTTCAGCCCGAAATAAACGCGTTTTTTCAGACAACTGAATCTACTTGTAACAGCAATGCTCAGAAGTGCCCACACACTCAACCCTTAACCCCAGTGTGCAGAAAGGGTCAAAACGTGTTTTTCAGCAGAAATAAACATGTTTCTGCAAGTTTGGTCAACCCCATGTAAGTTATGGGGCAGTAAAATCACACTTTTCAAAACGTGTTTTTCAGCCCGAAATAAACGCGTTTTTTCAGGCAACTGAATCTCCTTGTAACAGCAAGGCTCAGAAGAGCCCACACACTCAGCCCTTAACCCCAGTGTACAGAAAGTGTCAAAACGTGTTTTTCAGCAGAAATAAACATGTTTCTGCAAGTTTGGTCAACCCCATGTAAGTTATGGGGCAGTAACATCACAGTTTTCAAAACGTGTTTTTCAGCCCGAAATAAACTCGTTTTTTCAGACAGCTGAATCTACTTGTAACAGCAAGGCTCAGAAGAGCCAACACACTCAGCCCTTAACCCCAGTGTGCAGAAAGGGTCAAAACGTGTTTTTCAGCAGAAATAAACATGTTTCTGCAAGTTTGGTCAACCCCATGTAAGTTATGGGGCAGTAACATCACACTTTTCAAAACGTGTTTTTCAGCCCGAAATAAACGCGTTTTTTCAGACAACTGAATCTACTTGTAACAGCAAGGCTCAGAAGTGCCCACACACTCAGCCATTAACCCCAGTGTACAGAAAGTGTCAAAACGTGTTTTTCAGCAGAAATAAACATGTTTCTGCAAGTTTGGTCAACCCCATGTAAGTTATGGGGCAGTAACATCACACTTTTCAAAACGTGTTTTTCAGCCCGAAATAAACGCGTTTTTTCAGACAACTGAATCTCCTTGTAACAGCAAGGCTCAGAAGAGCCCACACACTCAGCCCTTAACCCCAGTGTACAGAAAGGGTCAAAACGTGTTTTTCAGCAGAAATAAACATGTTTCTGCAAGTTTGGTCAACCCCATGTAAGTTATGGGGCAGTAACATCACACTTTTCAAAACGTGTTTTTCAGCCCGAAATAAACGCGTTTTTTCAGACAACTGAATCTCCTTGTAACAGCAAGGCTCAGAAGAGCCCACACACTCAGCCCTTAACCCCAGTGTACAGAAAGTGTCAAAACGTGTTTTTCAGCAGAAATAAACATGTTTCTGCAAGTTTGGTCAACCCCATGTAAGTTATGGGGCAGTAACATCACACTTTTCAAAACGTGTTTTTCAGCCCGAAATAAACGCGTTTTTTCAGGCAACTGAATCTCCTTGTAACAGCAAGGCTCAGAAGAGCCCACACACTCAGCCCTTAACCCCAGTGTACAGAAAGTGTCAAAACGTGTTTTTCAGCAGAAATAAACATGTTTCTGCAAGTTTGGTCAACCCCATGTAAGTTATGGGGCAGTAACATCACACTTTTCAAAACGTGTTTTTCAGCCCGAAATAAACACGTTTTTTCAGACAGCTGAATCTATTTGTAACAGCAAGGCTCAGAAGTGCCAACACACTCAGCCCTTAACCCCAGTGTGCAGAAAGGGTCAAAACGTGTTTTTCAGCAGAAATAAACATGTTTCTGCAAGTTTGGTCAACCCCATGTAAGTTATGGGGCAGTAACATCACAGTTTTCAAAACGTGTTTTTCAGCCCGAAATAAACGCGTTTTTTCAGGCAACTGAATCTCCTTGTAACAGCAAGGCTCAGAAGTGCCAACACACTCAGCCCTTAACCCCAGTGTGCAGGAAGGGTCAAAACGTGTTTTTCAGCAGAAATAAACATGTTTCTGCAAGTTTGGTCAACCCCATGTAAGTTATGGGGCAGTAACATCACACTTTTCAAAACGTGTTTTTCAGCCCGAAATAAACGCGTTTTTTCAGGCAACTGAATCTCCTTGTAACAGCAAGGCTCAGAAGAGCCCACACACTCAGCCCTTAACCCCAGTGTACAGAAAGTGTCAAAACGTGTTTTTCAGCAGAAATAAACATGTTTCTGCAAGTTTGGTCAACCCCATTTAAGTTATGGGGCAGTAACATCACACTTTTCAAAACGTGTTTTTCAGCCCGAAATAAACGCGTTTTTTCAGGCAACTGAATCTCCTTGTAACAGCAAGGCTCAAAAGAGCCCACACACTCAGCCCTTAACCCCAGTGTGCAGAAATTGTCAAAACGTGTTTTTCAGCAGAAATAAACATGTTTCTGCAAGTTTGGTCAACCCCATGTAAGTTATGGGGCAGTAACATCACACTTTTCAAAACGTGTTTTTCAGCCCGAAATAAACACGTTTTTTCAGACAGCTGAATCTACTTGTAACAGCAAGGCTCAGAAGTGCCAACACACTCAGCCCTTAACCCCAGTGTGCAGAAAGGGTCAAAACGTGTTTTTCAGCAGAAATAAACATGTTTCTGCAAGTTTGGTCAACCCCATGTAAGTTATGGGGCAGTAACATCACACTTTTCAAAACGTGTTTTTCAGCCCGAAATAAACACGTTTTTTCAGACAGCTGAATCTACTTTTAACAGCAAGGCTCAGAAGTGCCAACACACTCAGCCCTTAACCCCAGTGTGCAGAAAGGGTCAAAACGTGTTTTTCAGCAGAAATAAACATGTTTCTGCAAGTTTGGTCAACACCATGTAAGTTATGGGGCAGTAACATCACAGTTTTCAAAACGTGTTTTTCAGCCCGAAATAAACGCGTTTTTTCAGACAACTGAATCTACTTGTAACAGCAATGCTCAGAAGTGCCCACACACTCAACCCTTAACCCCAGTGTGCAGAAAGGGTCAAAACGTGTTTTTCTGCAGAAATAAACATGTTTCTGCAAGTTTTGTCAACCCCATGTAAGTTATGGGGCAGTAACATCACACTTTTCAAAAAGTGTTTTTCAGCCCGAAATAAACACGTTTTTTCAGACAGCTGAATCTACTTGTAACAGCAAGGCTCAGAAGAGCCAACACACTCAGCCCTTAACCCCAGTGTGCAGAAAGGGTCAAAACGTGTTTTTCAGCAGAAATAAACATGTTTCTGCAAGTTTGGTCAACCCCATGTAAGTTATGGGGCAGTAACATCACACTTTTCAAAACGTGTTTTTCAGCCCGAAATAAACGCGTTTTTTCAGGCAACTGAATCTCCTTGTAACAGCAAGGCTCAAAAGAGCCCACACACTCAGCCCTTAACCCCAGTGTGCAGAAATTGTCAAAACATGTTTTTCAGCAGAAATAAACATGTTTCTGCCAGTTTGGTCAACCCCATGTAAGTTATGGGGCAGTAACATCACACTTTTCAAAACGTGTTTTTCAGCCCGAAATAAACACGTTTTTTCAGACAGCTGAATCTACTTGTAACAGCAAGGCTCAGAAGAGCCAACACACTCAGCCCTTAACCCCAGTGTGCAGAAAGGGTCAAAACATGTTTTTCAGCAGAAATAAACATGTTTCTGTAAGTTTGGTCAACCCCATGTAAGTTATGGGGCAGTAACATCATACTTTTCAAAACGTGTTTTTCAGCCCGAAATAAACGCGTTTTTTCAGACAACTGAATCTACTTGTAACAGCAAGGCTCAGAAGTGCCCACACACTCAACCCTTAACCCCAGTGTGCAGAAAGGGTCAAAACTTGTTTTTCAGCAGAAATAAACATGTTTCTGCAAGTTTGGTCAACCCCATGTAAGTTATGGGGCAGTAACATCACACTTTTCAAAACGTGTTTTTCAGCCCGAAATAAACACGTTTTTTCAGACAGCTGAATCTACTTGTAACAGCAAGGCTCAGAAGTGCCAACACACTCAGCCCTTAACCCCAGTGTGCAGAAAGGGTCAAACCGTGTTTTTCAGCAGAAATAAACATGTTTCTGCAAGTTTGGTCAACCCCATGTAAGTTATGGGGCAATAACATCACACTTTTCAAAACGTGTTTTTCAGCCAGAAATAAACGCGTTTTTTCAGGCAACTGAATCTACTTGTAACAGCAAGGCTCAGAAGTGCCCACACACTCAACCCTTAACCCCAGTGTACAGAAAGTGTCAAAACGTGTTTTTCAGCAGAAATAAACATGTTTCTGCAAGTTTGGTCAACCCCATGTAAGTTATGGGGCAGTAACATCACACTTTTCAAAACGTGTTTTTCAGCCCGAAATAAACGCGTTTTTTCAGGCAACTGAATCTCCTTGTAACAGCAAGGCTCAAAAGAGCCCACACACTCAGCCCTTAACCCCAGTGTGCAGAAATTGTCAAAACGTGTTTTTCAGCAGAAATAAACATGTTTCTGCAAGTTTGGTCAACCCCATGTAAGTTATGGGGCAGTAACATCACACTTTTCAAAACGTGTTTTTCAGCCCGAAATAAACGCGTTTTTTCAGACAACTGAATCTACTTGTAACAGCAAGGCTCAGAAATGCCCACACACTCAACCCTTAACCCCAGTGTGCAGAAAGGGTCAAAACGTGTTTTTCAGCAGAAATAAACATGTTTCTGCAAGTTTGGTCAACCCCATGTAAGTTATGGGGCAGTAACATCACACTTTTCAAAACGTGTTTTTCAGCCCGAAATAAACACGTTTTTTCAGACAGCTGAATATACTTGTAACAGCAAGGCTCAGAAGTGCCAACACAATCAGCCCTTAACCCCAGTGTGCAGAAAGGGTCAAAACGTGTTTTTCAGCAGAAATAAACATGTTTCTGTAAGTTTGGTCAACCCCATGTAAGTTATGGGGCAGTAACATCACACTTTTCAAAACGTGTTTTTCAGCCCGAAATAAACGCGTTTTTTCAGGCAACTGAATCTCCTTGTAACAGCAAGGCTCAGAAGAGCCCACACACTCAGCCCTTAACCCCAGTGTACAGAAAGTGTCAAAACGTGTTTTTCAGCAGAAATAGACATGTTTCTGCAAGTTTGGTCAACCCCATGTAAGTTATGGGGCAGTAACATCACACTTTTCAAAACGTGTTTTTCAGCCCGAAATAAACACGTTTTTTCAGACAGCTGAATCTATTTGTAACAGCAAGGCTCAGAAGTGCCAACACACTCAGCCCTTAACCCCAGTGTGCAGAAAGGGTCAAAACGTGTTTTTCAGCAGAAATAAACATGTTTCTGCAAGTTTGGTCAACCTCATGTAAGTTATGGGGCAGTAACATCACAGTTTTCAAAACGTGTTTTTCAGCCCGAAATAAACGCGTTTTTTCAGACAACTGAATCTACTTGTAACAGCAATGCTCAGAAGTGCCCACACACTCAACCCTTAACCCCAGTGTGCAGAAAGGGTCAAAACGTGTTTTTCAGCAGAAATAAACATGTTTCTGCAAGTTTGGTCAACCCCATGTAAGTTATGGGGCAGTAAAATCACACTTTTCAAAACGTGTTTTTCAGCCCGAAATAAACGCGTTTTTTCAGGCAACTGAATCTCCTTGTAACAGCAAGGCTCAAAAGAGCCCACACACTCAGCCCTTAACCCCAGTGTGCAGAAATTGTCAAAACGTGTTTTTCAGCAGAAATAAACATGTTTCTGCAAGTTTGGTCAACCCCATGTAAGTTATGGGGCAGTAACATCACACTTTTCAAAACGTGTTTTTCAGCCCGAAATAAACACGTTTTTTCAGACAGCTGAATATACTTGTAACAGCAAGGCTCAGAAGTGCCAACACACTCAGCCCTTAACCCCAGTGTGCAGAAAGGGTCAAAACGTGTTTTTCAGCAGAAATAAACATGTTTCTGCAAGTTTGGTCAACCCCATGTAAGTTATGGGGCAGTAACATCACACTTTTCAAAACGTGTTTTTCAGCCCGAAATAAACGCGTTTTTTCAGACAACTGAATCTCCTTGTAACAGCAAGGCTCAGAAGAGCCCACACACTCAGCCCTTAACCCCAGTGTACAGAAAGTGTCAAAACGTGTTTTTCAGCAGAAATAAACATGTTTCTGCAAGTTTGGTCAACCCCATGTAAGTTATGGGGCAGTAACATCACACTTTTCAAAACGTGTTTTTCAGCCCGAAATAAACACGTTTTTTCAGACAGCTGAATCTACTTGTAACAGCAAGGCTCAGAAGAGCCAACACACTCAGCCCTTAACCCCAGTGTGCAGAAAGGGTCAAAACGTGTTTTTCAGCAGAAATAAACATGTTTCTGCAAGTTTGGTCAACCCCATGTAAGTTATGGGGCAGTAACATCACACTTTTCAAAACGTGTTTTTCAGCCCGAAATAAACGCGTTTTTTCAGGCAAATGAATCTCCTTGTAACAGCAAGGCTCAGAAGAGCCCACACACTCAGCCCTTAACCCCAGTGTACAGAAAGTGTCAAAACGTGTTTTTCAGCAGAAATAAACATGTTTCTGCAAGTTTGGTCAACCCCATGTAAGTTATGGGGCAGTAACATCACACTTTTCAAAACGTGTTTTTCAGCCCGAAATAAACACGTTTTTTTCAGACACCTGAATCTACTTGTAACAGCAAGGCTCAGAAGTGCCAACACACTCAGCCCTTAACCCCAGTGTGCAGAAAGGGTCAAAACGTGTTTTTCAGCCGAAATAAACGTTTCTGCAAGTTTGGTCAACCCCATGTAAGTTATGGGGCAGTAACATCACACTTTTCAAAACGTGTTTTTCAGCCCGAAATAAACGCGTTTTTTCAGACAACTGAATCTCCTTGTAACAGCAAGGCTCAGAAGAGCCCACACACTCAGCCCTTAACCCCAGTGTACAGAAAGTGTCAAAACGTGTTTTTCAGCAGAAATAAACATGTTTCTGCAAGTTTGGTCAACCCCATGTAAGTTATGGGGCAGTAACATCACACTTTTCAAAACGTGTTTTTCAGCCCGAAATAAACACGTTTTTTCAGACAGCTGAATCTACTTGTAACAGCAAGGCTCAGAAGTGCCAACACACTCAGCCCTTAACCCCAGTGTGCAGAAAGGGTCAAAACGTGTTTTTCAGCAGAAATAAACATGTTTCTGCAAGTTTGGTCAACCCCATGTAAGTTATGGGGCAGTAACATCACACTTTTCAAAACGTGTTTTTCAGCCCGAAATAAACACGTTTTTTCAGACAGCTGAATCTACTTGTAACAGCAAGGCTCAGAAGTGCCAACACACTCAGCCCTTAACCCCAGTGTGCAGAAAGGGTCAAAACGTGTTTTTCAGCAGAAATAAACATGTTTCTGCAAGTTTGGTCAACCCCATGTAAGTTATGGGGCAGTAACATCACACTTTTCAAAACGTGTTTTTCAGCCCGAACTAAACACGTTTTTTCAGACAGCTGAATCTATTTGTAACAGCAAGGCTCAGAAGTGCCAACACACTCAGCCCTTAACCCCAGTGTGCAGAAAGGGTCAAAACGTGTTTTTCAGCAGAAATAAACATGTTTCTGCAAGTTTGGTCAACCTCATGTAAGTTATGGGGCAGTAACATCACAGTTTTCAAAACGTGTTTTTCAGCCCGAAATAAACGCGTTTTTTCAGACAACTGAATCTACTTGTAACAGCAATGCTCAGAAGTGCCCACACACTCAGCCCTTAACCCCAGTGTGCAGAAAGGGTCAAAACGTGTTTTTCAGCAGAAATAAACATGTTTCTGCAAGTTTGGTCAACCTCATGTAAGTTATGGGGCAGTAACATCACAGTTTTCAAAACGTGTTTTTCAGCCCGAAATAAACGCGTTTTTTCAGACAACTGAATCTACTTGTAACAGCAATGCTCAGAAGTGCCCACACACTCAACCCTTAACCCCAGTGTGCAGAAAGGGTCAAAACGTGTTTTTCAGCAGAAATAAACATGTTTCTGCAAGTTTGGTCAACCCCATGTAAGTTATGGGGCAGTAAAATCACACTTTTCAAAACGTGTTTTTCAGCCCGAAATAAACGCGTTTTTTCAGGCAACTGAATCTCCTTGTAACAGCAAGGCTCAAAAGAGCCCACACACTCAGCCCTTAACCCCAGTGTGCAGAAATTGTCAAAACGTGTTTTTCAGCAGAAATAAACATGTTTCTGCAAGTTTGGTCAACCCCATGTAAGTTATGGGGCAGTAACATCACACTTTTCAAAACGTGTTTTTCAGCCCGAAATAAACACGTTTTTTCAGACAGCTGAATATACTTGTAACAGCAAGGCTCAGAAGTGCCAACACACTCAGCCCTTAACCCCAGTGTGCAGAAAGGGTCAAAACGTGTTTTTCAGCAGAAATAAACATGTTTCTGCAAGTTTGGTCAACCCCATGTAAGTTATGGGGCAGTAACATCACACTTTTCAAAACGTGTTTTTCAGCCCGAAATAAACGCGTTTTTTCAGGCAACTGAATCTCCTTGTAACAGCAAGGTTCAGAAGAGCCCACACACTCAGCCCTTAACCCCAGTGTACAGAAAGTGTCAAAACGTGTTTTTCAGCAGAAATAAACATGTTTCTGCAAGTTTGGTCAACCCCATGTAAGTTATGGGGCAGTAACATCACACTTTTCAAAACGTGTTTTTCAGCCCGAAATAAACACGTTTTTTCAGACAGCTGAATCTACTTGTAACAGCAAGGCTCAGAAGTGCCAACACACTCAGCCCTTAACCCCAGTGTGCAGAAAGGGTCAAAACGTGTTTTTCAGCCGAAATAAACATGTTTCTGCAAGTTTGGTCAACCCCATGTAAGTTATGGGGCAGTAACATCACACTTTTCAAAACGTGTTTTTCAGCCCGAAATAAACGCGTTTTTTCAGACAACTGAATCTCCTTGTAACAGCAAGGCTCAGAAGAGCCCACACACTCAGCCCTTAACCCCAGTGTACAGAAAGTGTCAAAACGTGTTTTTCAGCAGAAATAAACATGTTTCTGCAAGTTTGGTCAACCCCATTTAAGTTATGGGGCAGTAACATCACACTTTTCAAAACGTGTTTTTCAGCCCGAAATAAACGCGTTTTTTCAGGCAACTGAATCTCCTTGTAACAGCAAGGCTCAAAAGAGCCAACACACTCAGCCCTTAACCCCAGTGTGCAGAAATTGTCAAAACGTGTTTTTCAGCAGAAATAAACATGTTTCTGCAAGTTTGGTCAACCCCATGTAAGTTATGGGGCAGTAACATCACACTTTTCAAAACGTGTTTTTCAGCCCGAAATAAACACGTTTTTTCAGACAGCTGAATCTACTTGTAACAGCAAGGCTCAGAAGTGCCAACACACTCAGCCCTTAACCCCAGTGTGCAGAAAGGGTCAAAACGTGTTTTTCAGCAGAAATAAACATGTTTCTGCAAGTTTGGTCAACCCCATGTAAGTTATGGGGCAGTAACATCACACTTTTCAAAACGTGTTTTTCAGCCCGAAATAAACACGTTTTTTCAGACAGCTGAATCTACTTGTAACAGCAAGGCTCAGAAGTGCCAACACACTCAGCCCTTAACCCCAGTGTGCAGAAAGGGTCAAAACGTGTTTTTCAGCAGAAATAAACATGTTTCTGCAAGTTTGGTCAACCCCATGTAAGTTATGGGGCAGTAACATCACACTTTTCAAAACGTGTTTTTCAGCCCGAAATAAACGCGTTTTTTCAGGCAAATGAATCTCCTTGTAACAGCAAGGCTCAGAAGAGCCCACACACTCAGCCCTTAACCCCAGTGTACAGAAAGTGTCAAAACGTGTTTTTCAGCAGAAATAAACATGTTTCTGCAAGTTTGGTCAACCCCATGTAAGTTATGGGGCAGTAACATCACACTTTTCAAAACGTGTTTTTCAGCCCGAAATAAACACGTTTTTTTCAGACAGCTGAATCTACTTGTAACAGCAAGGCTCAGAAGTGCCAACACACTCAGCCCTTAACCCCAGTGTGCAGAAAGGGTCAAAACGTGTTTTTCAGCCGAAATAAACATGTTTCTGCAAGTTTGGTCAACCCCATGTAAGTTATGGGGCAGTAACATCACACTTTTCAAAACGTGTTTTTCAGCCCGAAATAAACGCGTTTTTTCAGACAACTGAATCTCCTTGTAACAGCAAGGCTCAGAAGAGCCCACACACTCAGCCCTTAACCCCAGTGTACAGAAAGTGTCAAAACGTGTTTTTCAGCAGAAATAAACATGTTTCTGCAAGTTTGGTCAACCCCATGTAAGTTATGGGGCAGTAACATCACACTTTTCAAAACGTGTTTTTCAGCCCGAAATAAACACGTTTTTTCAGACAGCTGAATCTACTTGTAACAGCAAGGCTCAGAAGTGCCAACACACTCAGCCCTTAACCCCAGTGTGCAGAAAGGGTCAAAACGTGTTTTTCAGCAGAAATAAACATGTTTCTGCAAGTTTGGTCAACCCCATGTAAGTTATGGGGCAGTAACATCACACTTTTCAAAACGTGTTTTTCAGCCCGAAATAAACACGTTTTTTCAGACAGCTGAATCTACTTGTAACAGCAAGGCTCAGAAGTGCCAACACACTCAGCCCTTAACCCCAGTGTGCAGAAAGGGTCAAAACGTGTTTTTCAGCAGAAATAAACATGTTTCTGCAAGTTTGGTCAACCCCATGTAAGTTATGGGGCAGTAACATCACACTTTTAAAAACGTGTTTTTCAGCCCGAAATAAACGCGTTTTTTCAGGCAACTGAATCTCCTTGTAACAGCAAGGCTCAGAAGAGCCCACACACTCAGCCCTTAACCCCAGTGTACAGAAAGTGTCAAAACGTGTTTTTCAGCAGAAATAAACATGTTTCTGCAAGTTTGGTCAACCCCATGTAAGTTATGGGGCAGTAACATCACACTTTTCAAAACGTGTTTTTCAGCCCGAAATAAACACGTTTTTTCAGACAGCTGAATCTATTTGTAACAGCAAGGCTCAGAAGTGCCAACACACTCAGCCCTTAACCCCAGTGTGCAGAAAGGGTCAAAACGTGTTTTTCAGCAGAAATAAACATGTTTCTGCAAGTTTGGTCAACCTCATGTAAGTTATGGGGCAGTAACATCACAGTTTTCAAAACGTGTTTTTCAGCCCGAAATAAACGCGTTTTTTCAGACAACTGAATCTACTTGTAACAGCAATGCTCAGAAGTGCCCACACACTCAACCCTTAACCCCAGTGTGCAGAAAGGGTCAAAACGTGTTTTTCAGCAGAAATAAACATGTTTCTGCAAGTTTGGTCAACCCCATGTAAGTTATGGGGCAGTAAAATCACACTTTTCAAAACGTGTTTTTCAGCCCGAAATAAACGCGTTTTTTCAGGCAACTGAATCTCCTTGTAACAGCAAGGCTCAAAAGAGCCCACACACTCAGCCCTTAACCCCAGTGTGCAGAAATTGTCAAAACGTGTTTTTCAGCAGAAATAAACATGTTTCTGCAAGTTTGGTCAACCCCATGTAAGTTATGGGGCAGTAACATCACACTTTTCAAAACGTGTTTTTCAGCCCGAAATAAACACGTTTTTTCAGACAGCTGAATATACTTGTAACAGCAAGGCTCAGAAGTGCCAACACACTCAGCCCTTAACCCCAGTGTGCAGAAAGGGTCAAAACGTGTTTTTCAGCAGAAATAAACATGTTTCTGCAAGTTTGGTCAACCCCATGTAAGTTATGGGGCAGTAACATCACACTTTTCAAAACGTGTTTTTCAGCCCGAAATAAACGCGTTTTTTCAGGCAACTGAATCTCCTTGTAACAGCAAGGTTCAGAAGAGCCCACACACTCAGCCCTTAACCCCAGTGTACAGAAAGTGTCAAAACGTGTTTTTCAGCAGAAATAAACATGTTTCTGCAAGTTTGGTCAACCCCATGTAAGTTATGGGGCAGTAACATCACACTTTTCAAAACGTGTTTTTCAGCCCGAAATAAACACGTTTTTTCAGACAGCTGAATCTACTTGTAACAGCAAGGCTCAGAAGTGCCAACACACTCAGCCCTTAACCCCAGTGTGCAGAAAGGGTCAAAACGTGTTTTTCAGCCGAAATAAACATGTTTCTGCAAGTTTGGTCAACCCCATGTAAGTTATGGGGCAGTAACATCACACTTTTCAAAACGTGTTTTTCAGCCCGAAATAAACGCGTTTTTTCAGACAACTGAATCTCCTTGTAACAGCAAGGCTCAGAAGAGCCCACACACTCAGCCCTTAACCCCAGTGTACAGAAAGTGTCAAAACGTGTTTTTCAGCAGAAATAAACATGTTTCTGCAAGTTTGGTCAACCCCATTTAAGTTATGGGGCAGTAACATCACACTTTTCAAAACGTGTTTTTCAGCCCGAAATAAACGCGTTTTTTCAGGCAACTGAATCTCCTTGTAACAGCAAGGCTCAAAAGAGCCAACACACTCAGCCCTTAACCCCAGTGTGCAGAAATTGTCAAAACGTGTTTTTCAGCAGAAATAAACATGTTTCTGCAAGTTTGGTCAACCCCATGTAAGTTATGGGGCAGTAACATCACACTTTTCAAAACGTGTTTTTCAGCCCGAAATAAACACGTTTTTTCAGACAGCTGAATCTACTTGTAACAGCAAGGCTCAGAAGTGCCAACACACTCAGCCCTTAACCCCAGTGTGCAGAAAGGGTCAAAACGTGTTTTTCAGCAGAAATAAACATGTTTCTGCAAGTTTGGTCAACCCCATGTAAGTTATGGGGCAGTAACATCACACTTTTCAAAACGTGTTTTTCAGCCCGAAATAAACACGTTTTTTCAGACAGCTGAATCTACTTGTAACAGCAAGGCTCAGAAGTGCCAACACACTCAGCCCTTAACCCCAGTGTGCAGAAAGGGTCAAAACGTGTTTTTCAGCAGAAATAAACATGTTTCTGCAAGTTTGGTCAACCCCATGTAAGTTATGGGGCAGTAACATCACACTTTTCAAAACGTGTTTTTCAGCCCGAAATAAACACGTTTTTTCAGACAGCTGAATCTACTTGTAACAGCAAGGCTCAGAAGTGCCAACACACTCAGCCCTTAACCCCAGTGTGCAGAAAGGGTCAAAACGTGTTTTTCAGCAGAAATAAACATGTTTCTGCAAGTTTGGTCAACCCCATGTAAGTTATGGGGCAGTAACATCACACTTTTCAAAACGTGTTTTTCAGCCCGAAATAAACGCGTTTTTTCAGACAACTGAATCTCCTTGTAACAGCAAGGCTCAGAAGAGCCCACACACTCAGCCCTTAACCCCAGTGTACAGAAAGTGTCAAAACGTGTTTTTCAGCAGAAATAAACATGTTTCTGCAAGTTTGGTCAACCCCATGTAAGTTATGGGGCAGTAACATCACACTTTTCAAAACGTGTTTTTCAGCCCGAAATAAACGCGTTTTTTCAGGCAAATGAATCTCCTTGTAACAGCAAGGCTCAGAAGAGCCCACACACTCAGCCCTTAACCCCAGTGTACAGAAAGTGTCAAAACGTGTTTTTCAGCAGAAATAAACATGTTTCTGCAAGTTTGGTCAACCCCATGTAAGTTATGGGGCAGTAACATCACACTTTTCAAAACGTGTTTTTCAGCCCGAAATAAACACGTTTTTTCAGACAGCTGAATCTACTTGTAACAGCAAGGCTCAGAAGTGCCAACACACTCAGCCCTTAACCCCAGTGTGCAGGAAGGGTCAAAACGTGTTTTTCAGCAGAAATAAACATGTTTCTGCAAGTTTGGTCAACCCCATGTAAGTTATGGGGCAGTAACATCACACTTTTCAAAACGTGTTTTTCAGCCCGAAATAAACGCGTTTTTTCAGGCAACTGAATCTCCTTGTAACAGCAAGGTTCAGAAGAGCCCACACACTCAGCCCTTAACCCCAGTGTACAGAAAGTGTCAAAACGTGTTTTTCAGCAGAAATAAACATGTTTCTGCAAGTTTGGTCAACCCCATGTAAGTTATGGGGCAGTAACATCACACTTTTCAAAACGTGTTTTTCAGCCCGAAATAAACACGTTTTTTCAGACAGCTGAATCTACTTGTAACAGCAAGGCTCAGAAGTGCCAACACACTCAGCCCTTAACCCCAGTGTGCAGAAAGGGTCAAAACGTGTTTTTCAGCCGAAATAAACATGTTTCTGCAAGTTTGGTCAACCCCATGTAAGTTATGGGGCAGTAACATCACACTTTTCAAAACGTGTTTTTCAGCCCGAAATAAACGCGTTTTTTCAGACAACTGAATCTCCTTGTAACAGCAAGGCTCAGAAGAGCCCACACACTCAGCCCTTAACCCCAGTGTACAGATAGTGTCAAAACGTGTTTTTCAGCAGAAATAAACATGTTTCTGCAAGTTTGGTCAACCCCATTTAAGTTATGGGGCAGTAACATCACACTTTTCAAAACGTGTTTTTCAGCCCGAAATAAACGCGTTTTTTCAGGCAACTGAATCTCCTTGTAACAGCAAGGCTCAAAAGAGCCCACACACTCAGCCCTTAACCCCAGTGTGCAGAAATTGTCAAAACGTGTTTTTCAGCAGAAATAAACATGTTTCTGCAAGTTTGGTCAACCCCATGTAAGTTATGGGGCAGTAACATCACACTTTTCAAAACGTGTTTTTCAGCCCGAAATAAACACGTTTTTTCATACAGCTGAATCTACTTGTAACAGCAAGGCTCAGAAGTGCCAACACACTCAGCCCTTAACCCCAGTGTGCAGAAAGGGTCAAAACGTGTTTTTCAGCAGAAATAAACATGTTTCTGCAAGTTTGGTCAACCCCATGTAAGTTATGGGGCAGTAACATCACACTTTTCAAAACGTGTTTTTCAGCCCGAAATAAACACGTTTTTTCAGACAGCTGAATCTACTTGTAACAGCAAGGCTCAGAAGTGCCAACACACTCAGCCCTTAACCCCAGTGTGCAGAAAGGGTCAAAACGTGTTTTTCAGCAGAAATAAACATGTTTCTGCAAGTTTGGTCAACCCCATGTAAGTTATGGGGCAGTAACATCACACTTTTCAAAACGTGTTTTTCAGCCCGAAATAAACACGTTTTTTCAGACAGCTGAATCTACTTGTAACAGCAAGGCTCAGAAGTGCCAACACACTCAGCCCTTAACCCCAGTGTGCAGAAAGGGTCAAAACGTGTTTTTCAGCAGAAATAAACATGTTTCTGCAAGTTTGGTCAACACCATGTAAGTTATGGGGCAGTAACATCACAGTTTTCAAAACGTGTTTTTCAGCCCGAAATAAACGCGTTTTTTCAGACAACTGAATCTACATGTAACAGCAATGCTCAGAAGTGCCCACACACTCAACCCTTAACCCCAGTGTGCAGAAAGGGTCAAAACGTGTTTTTCTGCAGAAATAAACATGTTTCTGCAAGTTCTGTCAACCCCATGTAAGTTATGGGGCAGTAACATCACACTTTTCAAAAAGTGTTTTTCAGCCCGAAATAAACACGTTTTTTCAGACAGCTGAATCTACTTGTAACAGCAAGGCTCAGAAGAGCCAACACACTCAGCCCTTAACCCCAGTGTGCAGAAAGGGTCAAAACGTGTTTTTCAGCAGAAATAAACATGTTTCTGCAAGTTTGGTCAACCCCATGTAAGTTATGGGGCAGTAACATCACACTTTTCAAAACGTGTTTTTCAGCCCGAAATAAACGCGTTTTTTCAGGCAACTGAATCGCCTTGTAACAGCAAGGCTCAAAAGAGCCCACACACTCAGCCCTTAACCCCAGTGTGCAGAAATTGTCAAAACGTGTTTTTCAGCAGAAATAAACATGTTTCTGCAAGTTTGGTCAACCCCATGTAAGTTATGGGGCAGTAACATCACACTTTTCAAAACGTGTTTTCAGCCCGAAATAAACACGTTTTTTCAGACAGCTGAATCTACTTGTAACAGCAAGGCTCAGAAGAGCCAACACACTCAGCCCTTAACCCCAGTGTGCAGAAAGGGTCAAAACATGTTTTTCAGCAGAAATAAACATGTTTCTGTAAGTTTGGTCAACCCCATGTAAGTTATGGGGCAGTAACATCATACTTTTCAAAACGTGTTTTTCAGCCCGAAATAAACGCGTTTTTTCAGACAACTGAATCTACTTGTAACAGCAAGGCTCAGAAGTGCCCACACACTCAAACCTTAACCCCAGTGTGCAGAAAGGGTCAAAACGTGTTTTTCAGCAGAAATAAACATGTTTCTGCAAGTTTGGTCAACCCCATGTAAGTTATGGGGCAGTAACATCACACTTTTCAAAACGTGTTTTTCAGCCCGAAATAAACACGTTTTTTCAGACAGCTGAATCTACTTGTAACAGCAAGGCTCAGAAGTGCCAACACACTCAGCCCTTAACCCCAGTGTGCAGAAAGGGTCAAAACGTGTTTTTCAGCAGAAATAAACATGTTTCTGCAAGTTTGGTCAACCCCATGTAAGTTATGGGGCAATAACATCACACTTTTCAAAACGTGTTTTTCAGCCAGAAATAAACGCGTTTTTTCAGGCAACTGAATCTACTTGTAACAGCAAGGCTCAGAAGTGCCCACACACTCAACCCTTAACCCCAGTGTACAGAAAGTGTCAAAACGTGTTTTTCAGCAGAAATAAACATGTTTCTGCAAGTTTGGTCAACCCCATGTAAGTTATGGGGCAGTAACATCACACTTTTCAAAACGTGTTTTTCAGCCCGAAATAAACGCGTTTTTTCAGGCAACTGAATCTCCTTGTAACAGCAAGGCTCAAAAGAGCCCACACACTCAGCCCTTAACCCCAGTGTGCAGAAATTGTCAAAACGTGTTTTTCAGCAGAAATAAACATGTTTCTGCAAGTTTGGTCAACCCCATGTAAGTTATGGGGCAGTAACATCACACTTTTCAAAACGTGTTTTTCAGCCCGAAATAAACACGTTTTTTCAGACAGCTGAATCTACTTGTAACAGCAAGGCTCAGAAGTGCCAACACACTCAGCCCTTAACCCCAGTGTGCAGAAAGGGTCAAAACGTGTATTTCAGCAGAAATAAACATGTTTCTGCAAGTTTGGTCAACCCCATGTAAGTTATGGGGCAGTAACATCACACTTTTCAAAACGTGTTTTTCAGCCCGAAATAAACGCGTTTTTTCAGACAACTGAATCTCCTTGTAACAGCAAGGCTCAGAAGAGCCCACACACTCAGCCCTTAACCCCAGTGTACAGAAAGTGTCAAAACGTGTTTTTCAGCTGAAATAAACATGTTTCTGCAAGTTTGGTCAACCCCATGTAAGTTATGGGGCAGTAACATCACACTTTTCAAAACGTGTTTTTCAGCCCGAAATAAACACGTTTTTTCAGACAGCTGAATCTACTTGTAACAGCAAGGCTCAGAAGAGCCAACACACTCAGCCCTTAACCCCAGTGTGCAGAAAGGGTCAAAACGTGTTTTTCAGCAGAAATAAACATGTTTCTGTAAGTTTGGTCAACCCCATGTAAGTTATGGGGCAGTAACATCACACTTTTCAAAACGTGTTTTTCAGCCCGAAATAAACGCGTTTTTTCAGGCAAATGAATCTCCTTGTAACAGCAAGGCTCAGAAGAGCCCACACACTCAGCCCTTAACCCCAGTGTACAGAAAGTGTCAAAACGTGTTTTTCAGCAGAAATAAACATGTTTCTGCAAGTTTGGTCAACCCCATGTAAGTTATGGGGCAGTAACATCACACTTTTCAAAACGTGTTTTTCAGCCCGAAATAAACACGTTTTTTCAGACAGCTGAATATACTTGTAACAGCAAGGCTCAGAAGTGCCAACACACTCAGCCCTTAACCCCAGTGTGCAGAAAGGGTCAAAACGTGTTTTTCATCAGAAATAAACATGTTTCTGCAAGTTTGGTCAACCCCATGTAAGTTATGAGGCAGTAACATCACACTTTTCAAAACGTGTTTTTCAGCCCGAAATAAACACGTTTTTTCAGACAGCTGAATATACTTGTAACAGCAAGGCTCAGAAGTGCCAACACACTCAGCCCTTAACCCCAGTGTGCAGAAAGGGTCAAAACGTGTTTTTCAGCAGAAATAAAACATGTTTCTGCAAGTTTGGTCACCCCATGTAAGTTATGGGGCAGTAACATCACACTTTTCAAAACGTGTTTTTCAGCCCGAAATAAACGCGTTTTTTCAGACAACTGAATCTCCTTGTAACAGCAAGGCTCAGAAGAGCCCACGCACTCAGCCCTTAACCCCAGTGTACAGAAAGTGTCAAAACGTGTTTTTCAGCAGAAATAAGCATGTTTCTGCAAGTTTGGTCAACCCCATGTAAGTTATGGGGCAGTAACATCACACTTTTCAAAACGTGTTTTTCAGCCCGAAATAAACGCGTTTTTTCAGACAACTGAATCTCCTTGTAACAGCAAGGCTCAGAAGAGCCCACACACTCAGCCCTTAACCCCAGTGTACAGAAAGGGTCAAAACGTGTTTTTCAGCAGAAATAAACATGTTTCTGCAAGTTTGGTCAACCCCATGTAAGTTATGGGGCAGTAACATCACACTTTTCAAAACGTGTTTTTCAGCCCGAAATAAACGCGTTTTTTCAGACAACTGAATCTCCTTGTAACAGCAAGGCTCAGAAGAGCCCACACACTCAGCCCTTAACCCCAGTGTACAGAAAGTGTCAAAACGTGTTTTTCAGCAGAAATAAACATGTTTCTGCAAGTTTGGTCAACCCCATGTAAGTTATGGGGCAGTAACATCACACTTTTCAAAACGTGTTTTTCAGCCCGAAATAAACGCGTTTTTTCAGGCAACTGAATCTCCTTGTAACAGCAAGGCTCAGAAGAGCCCACACACTCAGCCCTTAACCCCAGTGTACAGAAAGTGTCAAAACGTGTTTTTCAGCAGAAATAAACATGTTTCTGCAAGTTTGGTCAACCCCATGTAAGTTATGGGGCAGTAACATCACACTTTTCAAAACGTGTTTTTCAGCCCGAAATAAACACGTTTTTTCAGACAGCTGAATCTATTTGTAACAGCAAGGCTCAGAAGTGCCAACACACTCAGCCCTTAACCCCAGTGTGCAGAAAGGGTCAAAACGTGTTTTTCAGCAGAAATAAACATGTTTCTGCAAGTTTGGTCAACCCCATGTAAGTTATGGGGCAGTAACATCACAGTTTTCAAAACGTGTTTTTCAGCCCGAAATAAACGCGTTTTTTCAGACAACTGAATCTACTTGTAACAGCAATGCTCAGAAGTGCCCACACACTCAACCCTTAACCCCAGTGTGCAGAAAGGGTCAAAACGTGTTTTTCAGCAGAAATAAACATGTTTCTGCAAGTTTGGTCAACCCCATGTAAGTTATGGGGCAGTAAAATCACACTTTTCAAAACGTGTTTTTCAGCCCGAAATAAACACGTTTTTTCAGACAGCTGAATCTACTTGTAACAGCAAGGCTCAGAAGTGCCAACACACTCAGCCCTTAACCCCAGTGTGCAGAAAGGGTCAAACCGTGTTTTTCAGCAGAAATAAACATGTTTCTGCAAGATTGGTCAACCCCATGTAAGTTATGGGGCAATAACATCACACTTTTCAAAACGTGTTTTTCAGCCAGAAATAAACGCGTTTTTTCAGGCAACTGAATCTACTTGTAACAGCAAGGCTCAGAAGTGCCCACACACTCAACCCTTAACCCCAGTGTACAGAAAGTGTCAAAACGTGTTTTTCAGCAGAAATAAACATGTTTCTGCAAGTTTGGTCAACCCCATGTAAGTTATGGGGCAGTAACATCACACTTTTCAAAACGTGTTTTTCAGCCCGAAATAAACGCGTTTTTTCAGGCAACTGAATCTCCTTGTAACAGCAAGGCTCAAAAGAGCCCACACACTCAGCCCTTAACCCCAGTGTGCAGAAATTGTCAAAACGTGTTTTTCAGCAGAAATAAACATGTTTCTGCAAGTTTGGTCAACCCCATGTAAGTTATGGGGCAGTAACATCACACTTTTCAAAACGTGTTTTTCAGCCCGAAATAAACGCGTTTTTTCAGACAACTGAATCTACTTGTAACAGCAAGGCTCAGAAATGCCCACACACTCAACCCTTAACCCCAGTGTGCAGAAAGGGTCAAAACGTGTTTTTCAGCAGAAATAAACATGTTTCTGCAAGTTTGGTCAACCCCATGTAAGTTATGGGGCAGTAACATCACACTTTTCAAAACGTGTTTTTCAGCCCGAAATAAACACGTTTTTTCAGACAGCTGAATATACTTGTAACAGCAAGGCTCAGAAGTGCCAACACACTCAGCCCTTAACCCCAGTGTGCAGAAAGGGTCAAAACGTGTTTTTCAGCAGAAATAAACATGTTTCTGTAAGTTTGGTCAACCCCATGTAAGTTATGGGGCAGTAACATCACACTTTTCAAAACGTGTTTTTCAGCCCGAAATAAACGCGTTTTTTCAGGCAACTGAATCTCCTTGTAACAGCAAGGCTCAGAAGAGCCCACACACTCAGCCCTTAACCCCAGTGTACAGAAAGTGTCAAAACGTGTTTTTCAGCAGAAATAAACATGTTTCTGCAAGTTTGGTCAACCCCATGTAAGTTATGGGGCAGTAACATCACACTTTTCAAAACGTGTTTTTCAGCCCGAAATGAACACGTTTTTTCAGACAGCTGAATCTATTTGTAACAGCAAGGCTCAGAAGTGCCAACACACTCAGCCCTTAACCCCAGTGTGCAGAAAGGGTCAAAACGTGTTTTTCAGCAGAAATAAACATGTTTCTGCAAGTTTGGTCAACCTCATGTAAGTTATGGGGCAGTAACATCACAGTTTTCAAAACGTGTTTTTCAGCCCGAAATAAACGCGTTTTTTCAGACAACTGAATCTACTTGTAACAGCAATGCTCAGAAGTGCCCACACACTCAACCCTTAACCCCAGTGTGCAGAAAGGGTCAAAACGTGTTTTTCAGCAGAAATAAACATGTTTCTGCAAGTTTGGTCAACCCCATGTAAGTTATGGGGCAGTAAAATCACACTTTTCAAAACGTGTTTTTCAGCCCGAAATAAACGCGTTTTTTCAGGCAACTGAATCTCCTTGTAACAGCAAGGCTCAAAAGAGCCCACACACTCAGCCCTTAACCCCAGTGTGCAGAAATTGTCAAAACGTGTTTTTCAGCAGAAATAAACATGTTTCTGCAAGTTTGGTCAACCCCATGTAAGTTATGGGGCAGTAACATCACACTTTTCAAAACGTGTTTTTCAGCCCGAAATAAACACGTTTTTTCAGACAGCTGAATATACTTGTAACAGCAAGGCTCAGAAGTGCCAACACACTCAGCCCTTAACCCCAGTGTGCAGAAAGGGTCAAAACGTGTTTTTCAGCAGAAATAAACATGTTTCTGCAAGTTTGGTCAACCCCATGTAAGTTATGGGGCAGTAACATCACACTTTTCAAAACGTGTTTTTCAGCCCGAAATAAACGCGTTTTTTCAGACAACTGAATCTCCTTGTAACAGCAAGGCTCAGAAGAGCCCACACACTCAGCCCTTAACCCCAGTGTACAGAAAGTGTCAAAACGTGTTTTTCAGCAGAAATAAACATGTTTCTGCAAGTTTGGTCAACCCCATGTAAGTTATGGGGCAGTAACATCACACTTTTCAAAACGTGTTTTTCAGCCCGAAATAAACACGTTTTTTCAGACAGCTGAATCTACTTGTAACAGCAAGGCTCAGAAGAGCCAACACACTCAGCCCTTAACCCCAGTGTGCAGAAAGGGTCAAAACGTGTTTTTCAGCAGAAATAAACATGTTTCTGCAAGTTTGGTCAACCCCATGTAAGTTATGGGGCAGTAACATCACACTTTTCAAAACGTGTTTTTCAGCCCGAAATAAACGCGTTTTTTCAGGCAAATGAATCTCCTTGTAACAGCAAGGCTCAGAAGAGCCCACACAATCAGCCCTTAACCCCAGTGTACAGAAAGTGTCAAAACGTGTTTTTCAGCAGAAATAAACATGTTTCTGCAAGTTTGGTCAACCCCATGTAAGTTATGGGGCAGTAACATCACACTTTTCAAAACGTGTTTTTCAGCCCGAAATAAACACGTTTTTTCAGACAGCTGAATCTACTTGTAACAGCAAGGCTCAGAAGTGCCAACACACTCAGCCCTTAACCCCAGTGTGCAGGAAGGGTCAAAACGTGTTTTTCAGCAGAAATAAACATGTTTCTGCAAGTTTGGTCAACCCCATGTAAGTTATGGGGCAGTAACATCACACTTTTCAAAACGTGTTTTTCAGCCCGAAATAAACGCGTTTTTTCAGGCAACTGAATCTCCTTGTAACAGCAAGGCTCAAAAGAGCCCACACACTCAGCCCTTAACCCCAGTGTGCAGAAATTGTCAAAACGTGTTTTTCAGCAGAAATAAACATGTTTCTGCAAGTTTGGTCAACCCCATGTAAGTTATGGGGCAGTAACATCACACTTTTCAAAACGTGTTTTTCAGCCCGAAATAAACACGTTTTTTCAGACAGCTGAATCTACTTGTAACAGCAAGGCTCAGAAGTGCCAACACACTCAGCCCTTAACCCCAGTGTGCAGAAAGGGTCAAAACGTGTTTTTCAGCAGAAATAAACATGTTTCTGCAAGTTTGGTCAACCCCATGTAAGTTATGGGGCAGTAACATCACACTTTTCAAAACGTGTTTTTCAGCCCGAAATAAACACGTTTTTTCAGACAGCTGAATCTACTTGTAACAGCAAGGCTCAGAAGTGCCAACACACTCAGCCCTTAACCCCAGTGTGCAGAAAGGGTCAAAACGTGTTTTTCAGCAGAAATAAACATGTTTCTGCAAGTTTGGTCAACCCCATGTAAGTTATGGGGCAGTAACATCACACTTTTCAAAACGTGTTTTTCAGCCCGAAATAAACACGTTTTTTCAGACAGCTGAATCTACTTGTAACAGCAAGGCTCAGAAGTGCCAACACACTCAGCCCTTAACCCCAGTGTGCAGAAAGGGTCAAAACGTGTTTTTCAGCAGAAATAAACATGTTTCTGCAAGTTTGGTCAACCCCATGTAAGTTATGGGGCAGTAACATCACACTTTTCAAAACGTGTTTTTCAGCCCGAAATAAACGCGTTTTTTCAGGCAACTGAATCTCCTTGTAACAGCAAGGCTCAGAAGAGCCCACACACTCAGCCCTTAACCCCAGTGTACAGAAAGTGTCAAAACGTGTTTTTCAGCAGAAATAAACATGTTTCTGCAAGTTTGGTCAACCCCATGTAAGTTATGGGGCAGTAACATCACACTTTTCAAAACGTGTTTTTCAGCCCGAAATAAACACGTTTTTTCAGACAGCTGAATCTATTTGTAACAGCAAGGCTCAGAAGTGCCAACACACTCAGCCCTTAACCCCAGTGTGCAGAAAGGGTCAAAACGTGTTTTTCAGCAGAAATAAACATGTTTCTGCAAGTTTGGTCAACCTCATGTAAGTTATGGGGCAGTAACATCACAGTTTTCAAAACGTGTTTTTCAGCCCGAAATAAACGCGTTTTTTCAAACAACTGAATCTACTTGTAACAGCAATGCTCAGAAGTGCCCACACACTCAACCCTTAACCCCAGTGTGCAGAAAGGGTCAAAACGTGTTTTTCAGCAGAAATAAACATGTTTCTGCAAGTTTGGTCAACCCCATGTAAGTTATGGGGCAGTAAAATCACACTTTTCAAAACGTGTTTTTCAGCCCGAAATAAACGCGTTTTTTCAGGCAACTGAATCTCCTTGTAACAGCAAGGCTCAAAAGAGCCCACACACTCAGCCCTTAACCCCAGTGTGCAGAAATTGTCAAAACGTGTTTTTCAGCAGAAATAAACATGTTTCTGCAAGTTTGGTCAACCCCATGTAAGTTATGGGGCAGTAACATCACACTTTTCAAAACGTGTTTTTCAGCCCGAAATAAACACGTTTTTTCAGACAGCTGAATATACTTGTAACAGCAAGGCTCAGAAGTGCCAACACACTCAGCCCTTAACCCCAGTGTGCAGAAAGGGTCAAAACGTGTTTTTCAGCAGAAATAAACATGTTTCTGCAAGTTTGGTCAACCCCATGTAAGTTATGGGGCAGTAACATCACACTTTTCAAAACGTGTTTTTCAGCCCGAAATAAACGCGTTTTTTCAGGCAACTGAATCTCCTTGTAACAGCAAGGTTCAGAAGAGCCCACACACTCAGCCCTTAACCCCAGTGTACAGAAAGTGTCAAAACGTGTTTTTCAGCAGAAATAAACATGTTTCTGCAAGTTTGGTCAACCCCATGTAAGTTATGGGGCAGTAACATCACACTTTTCAAAACGTGTTTTTCAGCCCGAAATAAACACGTTTTTTCAGACAGCTGAATCTACTTGTAACAGCAAGGCTCAGAAGTGCCAACACACTCAGCCCTTAACCCCAGTGTGCAGAAAGGGTCAAAACGTGTTTTTCAGCCGAAATAAACATGTTTCTGCAAGTTTGGTCAACCCCATGTAAGTTATGGGGCAGTAACATTACACTTTTCAAAACGTGTTTTTCAGCCCGAAATAAACGCGTTTTTTCAGACAACTGAATCTCCTTGTAACAGCAAGGCTCAGAAGAGCCCACACACTCAGCCCTTAACCCCAGTGTACAGAAAGTGTCAAAACGTGTTTTTCAGCAGAAATAAACATGTTTCTGCAAGTTTGGTCAACCCCATTTAAGTTATGGGGCAGTAACATCACACTTTTCAAAACGTGTTTTTCAGCCCGAAATAAACGCGTTTTTTCAGGCAACTGAATCTCCTTGTAACAGCAAGGCTCAAAAGAGCCCACACACTCAGCCCTTAACCCCAGTGTGCAGAAATTGTCAAAACGTGTTTTTCAGCAGAAATAAACATGTTTCTGCAAGTTTGGTCAACCCCATGTAAGTTATGGGGCAGTAACATCACACTTTTCAAAACGTGTTTTTCAGCCCGAAATAAACACGTTTTTTCAGACAGCTGAATCTACTTGTAACAGCAAGGCTCAGAAGTGCCAACACACTCAGCCCTTAACCGCAGTGTGCAGAAAGGGTCAAAACGTGTTTTTCAGCAGAAATAAACATGTTTCTGCAAGTTTGGTCAACCCCATGTAAGTTATGGGGCAGTAACATCACACTTTTCAAAACGTGTTTTTCAGCCCGAAATAAACACGTTTTTTCAGACAGCTGAATCTACTTGTAACAGCAAGGCTCAGAAGTGCCAACACACTCAGCCCTTAACCCCAGTGTGCAGAAAGGGTCAAAACGTGTTTTTCAGCAGAAATAAACATGTTTCTGCAAGTTTGGTCAACCCCATGTAAGTTATGGGGCAGTAACATCACACTTTTCAAAACGTGTTTTTCAGCCCGAAATAAACACGTTTTTTCAGACAGCTGAATCTACTTGTAACAGCAAGGCTCAGAAGTGCCAACACACTCAGCCCTTAACCCCAGTGTGCAGAAAGGGTCAAAACGTGTTTTTCAGCAGAAATAAACATGTTTCTGCAAGTTTGGTCAACCCCATGTAAGTTATGGGGCAGTAACATCACACTTTTCAAAATGTGTTTTTCAGCCCGAAATAAACGCGTTTTTTCAGACAACTGAATCTCCTTGTAACAGCAAGGCTCAGAAGAGCCCACACACTCAGCCCTTAACCCCAGTGTACAGAAAGTGTCAAAACGTGTTTTTCAGCAGAAATAAACATGTTTCTGCAAGTTTGGTCAACCCCATGTAAGTTATGGGGCAGTAACATCACACTTTTCAAAACGTGTTTTTCAGCCCGAAATAAACACGTTTTTTCAGACAGCTGAATCTACTTGTAACAGCAAGGCTCAGAAGTGCCAACACACTCAGCCCTTAACCCCAGTGTGCAGGAAGGGTCAAAACGTGTTTTTCAGCAGAAATAAACATGTTTCTGCAAGTTTGGTCAACCCCATGTAAGTTATGGGGCAGTAACATCACACTTTTCAAAACGTGTTTTTCAGCCCGAAATAAACGCGTTTTTTCAGGCAACTGAATCTCCTTGTAACAGCAAGGTTCAGAAGAGCCCACACACTCAGCCCTTAACCCCAGTGTACAGAAAGTGTCAAAACGTGTTTTTCAGCAGAAATAAACATGTTTCTGCAAGTTTGGTCAACCCCATGTAAGTTATGGGGCAGTAACATCACACTTTTCAAAACGTGTTTTTCAGCCCGAAATAAACACGTTTTTTCAGACAGCTGAATCTACTTGTAACAGCAAGGCTCAGAAGTGCCAACACACTCAGCCCTTAACCCCAGTGTGCAGAAAGGGTCAAAACGTGTTTTTCAGCCGAAATAAACATGTTTCTGCAAGTTTGGTCAACCCCATGTAAGTTATGGTGCAGTAACATCACACTTTTCAAAACGTGTTTTTCAGCCCGAAATAAACGCGTTTTTTCAGACAACTGAATCTCCTTGTAACAGCAAGGCTCAGAAGAGCCCACACACTCAGCCCTTAACCCCAGTGTACAGATAGTGTCAAAACGTGTTTTTCAGCAGAAATAAACATGTTTCTGCAAGTTTGGTCAACCCCATTTAAGTTATGGGGCAGTAACATCACACTTTTCAAAACGTGTTTTTCAGCCCGAAATAAACGCGTTTTTTCAGGCAACTGAATCTCCTTGTAACAGCAAGGCTCAAAAGAGCCCACACACTCAGCCCTTAACCCCAGTGTGCAGAAATTGTCAAAACGTGTTTTTCAGCAGAAATAAACATGTTTCTGCAAGTTTGGTCAACCCCATGTAAGTTATGGGGCAGTAACATCACACTTTTCAAAACGTGTTTTTCAGCCCGAAATAAACACGTTTTTTCAGACAGCTGAATCTACTTGTAACAGCAAGGCTCAGAAGTGCCAACACACTCAGCCCTTAACCCCAGTGTGCAGAAAGGGTCAAAACGTGTTTTTCAGCAGAAATAAACATGTTTCTGCAAGTTTGGTCAACCCCATGTAAGTTATGGGGCAGTAACATCACACTTTTCAAAACGTGTTTTTCAGCCCGAAATAAACACGTTTTTTCAGACAGCTGAATCTACTTGTAACAGCAAGGCTCAGAAGTGCCAACACACTCAGCCCTTAACCCCAGTGTGCAGAAAGGGTCAAAACGTGTTTTTCAGCAGAAATAAACATGTTTCTGCAAGTTTGGTCAACCCCATGTAAGTTATGGGGCAGTAACATCACACTTTTCAAAACGTGTTTTTCAGCCCGAAATAAACACGTTTTTTCAGACAGCTGAATCTACTTGTAACAGCAAGGCTCAGAAGTGCCAACACACTCAGCCCTTAACCCCAGTGTGCAGAAAGGGTCAAAACGTGTTTTTCAGCAGAAATAAACATGTTTCTGCAAGTTTGGTCAACACCATGTAAGTTATGGGGCAGTAACATCACACTTTTCAAAACGTGTTTTTCAGCCCGAAATAAACGCGTTTTTTCAGGCAACTGAATCTCCTTGTAACAGCAAGGTTCAGAAGAGCCCACACACTCAGCCCTTAACCCCAGTGTACAGAAAGTGTCAAAACGTGTTTTTCAGCAGAAATAAACATGTTTCTGCAAGTTTGGTCAACCCCATGTAAGTTATGGGGCAGTAACATCACACTTTTCAAAACGTGTTTTTCAGCCCGAAATAAACACGTTTTTTCAGACAGCTGAATCTACTTGTAACAGCAAGGCTCAGAAGTGCCAACACACTCAGCCCTTAACCCCAGTGTGCAGAAAGGGTCAAAACGTGTTTTTCAGCCGAAATAAACATGTTTCTGCAAGTTTGGTCAACCCCATGTAAGTTATGGGGCAGTAACATCACACTTTTCAAAACGTGTTTTTCAGCCCGAAATAAACGCGTTTTTTCAGACAACTGAATCTCCTTGTAACAGCAAGGCTCAGAAGAGCCCACACACTCAGCCCTTAACCCCAGTGTACAGAAAGTGTCAAAACGTGTTTTTCAGCAGAAATAAACATGTTTCTGCAAGTTTGGTCAACCCCATTTAAGTTAAGGGGCAGTAACATCACACTTTTCAAAACGTGTTTTTCAGCCCGAAATAAACGCGTTTTTTCAGGCAACTGAATCTCCTTGTAACAGCAAGGCTCAAAAGAGCCCACACACTCAGCCCTTAACCCCAGTGTGCAGAAATTGTCAAAACGTGTTTTTCAGCAGAAATAAACATGTTTCTGCAAGTTTGGTCAACCCCATGTAAGTTATGGGGCAGTAACATCACACTTTTCAAAACGTGTTTTTCAGCCCGAAATAAACACGTTTTTTCAGACAGCTGAATCTACTTGTAACAGCAAGGCTCAGAAGTGCCAACACACTCAGCCCTTAACCCCAGTGTGCAGAAAGGGTCAAAACGTGTTTTTCAGCAGAAATAAACATGTTTCTGCAAGTTTGGTCAACCCCATGTAAGTTATGGGGCAGTAACATCACACTTTTCAAAACGTGTTTTTCAGCCCGAAATAAACACGTTTTTTCAGACAGCTGAATCTACTTGTAACAGCAAGGCTCAGAAGTGCCAACACACTCAGCCCTTAACCCCAGTGTGCAGAAAGGGTCAAAACGTGTTTTTCAGCAGAAATAAACATGTTTCTGCAAGTTTGGTCAACACCATGTAAGTTATGGGGCAGTAACATCACAGTTTTCAAAACGTGTTTTTCAGCCCGAAATAAACGCGTTTTTTCAGACAACTGAATCTACATGTAACAGCAATGCTCAGAAGTGCCCACACACTCAACCCTTAACCCCAGTGTGCAGAAAGGGTCAAAACGTGTTTTTCTGCAGAAATAAACATGTTTCTGCAAGTTTTGTCAACCCCATGTAAGTTATGGGGCAGTAACATCACACTTTTCAAAAAGTGTTTTTCAGCCCGAAATAAACACGTTTTTTCAGACAGCTGAATCTACTTGTAACAGCAAGGCTCAGAAGAGCCAACACACTCAGCCCTTAACCCCAGTGTGCAGAAAGGGTCAAAACGTGTTTTTCAGCAGAAATAAACATGTTTCTGCAAGTTTGGTCAACCCCATGTAAGTTATGGGGCAGTAACATCACACTTTTCAAAACGTGTTTTTCAGCCCGAAATAAACGCGTTTTTTCAGGCAACTGAATCGCCTTGTAACAGCAAGGCTCAAAAGAGCCCACACACTCAGCCCTTAACCCCAGTGTGCAGAAATTGTCAAAACGTGTTTTTCAGCAGAAATAAACATGTTTCTGCAAGTTTGGTCAACCCCATGTAAGTTATGGGGCAGTAACATCACACTTTTCAAAACGTGTTTTTCAGCCCGAAATAAACACGTTTTTTCAGACAACTGAATCTACTTGTAACAGCAAGGCTCAGAAGAGCCAACACACTCAGCCCTTAACCCCAGTGTGCAGAAAGGGTCAAAACATGTTTTTCAGCAGAAATAAACATGTTTCTGTAAGTTTGGTCAACCCCATGTAAGTTATGGGGCAGTAACATCATACTTTTCAAAACGTGTTTTTCAGCCCGAAATAAACGCGTTTTTTCAGACAACTGAATCTACTTGTAACAGCAAGGCTCAGAAGTGCCCACACACTCAACCCTTAACCCCAGTGTGCAGAAAGGGTCAAAACGTGTTTTTCAGCAGAAATAAACATGTTTCTGCAAGTTTGGTCAACCCCATGTAAGTTATGGGGCAGTAACATCACACTTTTCAAAACGTGTTTTTCAGCCCGAAATAAACACGTTTTTTCAGACAGCTGAATCTACTTGTAACAGCAAGGCTCAGAAGTGCCAACACACTCAGCCCTTAACCCCAGTGTGCAGAAAGGGTCAAAACGTGTTTTTCAGCAGAAATAAACATGTTTCTGCAAGTTTGGTCAACCCCATGTAAGTTATGGGGCAATAACATCACACTTTTCAAAACGTGTTTTTCAGCCAGAAATAAACGCGTTTTTTCAAGCAACTGAATCTACTTGTAACAGCAAGGCTCAGAAGTGCCCACACACTCAACCCTTAACCCCAGTGTACAGAAAGTGTCAAAACGTGTTTTTCAGCAGAAATAAACATGTTTCTGCAAGTTTGGTCAACCCCATGTAAGTTATGGGGCAGTAACATCACACTTTTCAAAACGTGTTTTTCAGCCCGAAATAAACGCGTTTTTTCAGGCAACTGAATCTCCTTGTAACAGCAAGGCTCAAAAGAGCCCACACACTCAGCCCTTAACCCCAGTGTGCAGAAATTGTCAAAACGTGTTTTTCAGCAGAAATAAACATGTTTCTGCAAGTTTGGTCAACCCCATGTAAGTTATGGGGCAGTAACATCACACTTTTCAAAACGTGTTTTTCAGCCCGAAATAAACACGTTTTTTCAGACAGCTGAATCTACTTGTAACAGCAAGGCTCAGAAGTGCCAACACACTCAGCCCTTAACCCCAGTGTGCAGAAAGGGTCAAAACGTGTATTTCAGCAGAAATAAACATGTTTCTGCAAGTTTGGTCAACCCCATGTAAGTTATGGGGCAGTAACATCACACTTTTCAAAACGTGTTTTTCAGCCCGAAATAAACGCGTTTTTTCAGACAACTGAATCTCCTTGTAACAGCAAGGCTCAGAAGAGCCCACACACTCAGCCCTTAACCCCAGTGTACAGAAAGTGTCAAAACGTGTTTTTCAGCTGAAATAAACATGTTTCTGCAAGTTTGGTCAACCCCATGTAAGTTATGGGGCAGTAACATCACACTTTTCAAAACGTGTTTTTCAGCCCGAAATAAACACGTTTTTTCAGACAGCTGAATCTACTTGTAACAGCAAGGCTCAGAAGTGCCAACACACTCAGCCCTTAACCCCAGTGTGCAGAAAGGGTCAAAACGTGTTTTTCAGCAGAAATAAACATGTTTCTGCAAGTTTGGTCAACCCCATGTAAGTTATGGGGCAGTAACATCACACTTTTCAAAACGTGTTTTTCAGCGCGAAATAAACGCGTTTTTTCAGACAACTGAATCTCCTTGTAACAGCAAGGCTCAGAAGAGCCCACACACTCAGCCCTTAACCCCAGTGTACAGAAAGTGTCAAAACGTGTTTTTCAGCAGAAATAAACATGTTTCTGCAAGTTTGGTCAACCCCATGTAAGTTATGGGGCAGTAACATCACACTTTTCAAAACGTGTTTTTCAGCCCGAAATAAACACGTTTTTTCAGACAGCTGAATCTACTTGTAACAGCAAGGCTCAGAAGTGCCAACACACTCAGCCCTTAACCCCAGTGTGCAGGAAGGGTCAAAACGTGTTTTTCAGCAGAAATAAACATGTTTCTGCAAGTTTGGTCAACCCCATGTAAGTTATGGGGCAGTAACATCACACTTTTCAAAACGTGTTTTTCAGCCCGAAATAAACGCGTTTTTTCAGGCAACTGAATCTCCTTGTAACAGCAAGGTTCAGAAGAGCCCACACACTCAGCCCTTAACCCCAGTGTACAGAAAGTGTCAAAACGTGTTTTTCAGCAGAAATAAACATGTTTCTGCAAGTTTGGTCAACCCCATGTAAGTTATGGGGCAGTAACATCACACTTTTCAAAACGTGTTTTTCAGCCCGAAATAAACACGTTTTTTCAGACAGCTGAATCTACTTGTAACAGCAAGGCTCAGAAGTGCCAACACACTCAGCCCTTAACCCCAGTGTGCAGAAAGGGTCAAAACGTGTTTTTCAGCCGAAATAAACATGTTTCTGCAAGTTTGGTCAACCCCATGTAAGTTATGGGGCAGTAACATCACACTTTTCAAAACGTGTTTTTCAGCCCGAAATAAACGCGTTTTTTCAGACAACTGAATCTCCTTGTAACAGCAAGGCTCAGAAGAACCCACACACTCAGCCCTTAACCCCAGTGTACAGATAGTGTCAAAACGTGTTTTTCAGCAGAAATAAACATGTTTCTGCAAGTTTGGTCAACCCCATTTAAGTTATGGGGCAGTAACATCACACTTTTCAAAACGTGTTTTTCAGCCCGAAATAAACGCGTTTTTTCAGGCAACTGAATCTCCTTGTAACAGCAAGGCTCAAAAGAGCCCACACACTCAGCCCTTAACCCCAGTGTGCAGAAATTGTCAAAACGTGTTTTTCAGCAGAAATAAACATGTTTCTGCAAGTTTGGTCAACCCCATGTAAGTTATGGGGCAGTAACATCACACTTTTCAAAACGTGTTTTTCAGCCCGAAATAAACACGTTTTTTCAGACAGCTGAATCTACTTGTAACAGCAAGGCTCAGAAGTGCCAACACACTCAGCCCTTAACCCCAGTGTGCAGAAAGGGTCAAAACGTGTTTTTCAGCAGAAATAAACATGTTTCTGCAAGTTTGGTCAACCCCATGTAAGTTATGGGGCAGTAACATCACACTTTTCAAAACGTGTTTTTCAGCCCGAAATAAACACGTTTTTTCAGACAGCTGAATCTACTTGTAACAGCAAGGCTCAGAAGTGCCAACACACTCAGCCCTTAACCCCAGTGTGCAGAAAGGGTCAAAACGTGTTTTTCAGCAGAAATAAACATGTTTCTGCAAGTTTGGTCAACCCCATGTAAGTTATGGGGCAGTAACATCACACTTTTCAAAACGTGTTTTTCAGCCCGAAATAAACACGTTTTTTCAGACAGCTGAATCTACTTGTAACAGCAAGGCTCAGAAGTGCCAACACACTCAGCCCTTAACCCCAGTGTGCAGAAAGGGTCAAAACGTGTTTTTCAGCAGAAATAAACATGTTTCTGCAAGTTTGGTCAACACCATGTAAGTTATGGGGCAGTAACATCACACTTTTCAAAACGTGTTTTTCAGCCCGAAATAAACGCGTTTTTTCAGACAACTGAATCTCCTTGTAACAGCAAGGCTCAGAAGAGCCCACACACTCAGCCCTTAACCCCAGTGTACAGAAAGTGTCAAAACGTGTTTTTCAGCAGAAATAAACATGTTTCTGCAAGTTTGGTCAACCCCATGTAAGTTATGGGGCAGTAACATCACACTTTTCAAAACGTGTTTTTCAGCCCGAAATAAACGCGTTTTTTCAGGCAAATGAATCTCCTTGTAACAGCAAGGCTCAGAAGAGCCCACACACTCAGCCCTTAACCCCAGTGTACAGAAAGTGTCAAAACGTGTTTTTCAGCAGAAATAAACATGTTTCTGCAAGTTTGGTCAACCCCATGTAAGTTATGGGGCAGTAACATCACACTTTTCAAAACGTGTTTTTCAGCCCGAAATAAACACGTTTTTTCAGACAGCTGAATCTACTTGTAACAGCAAGGCTCAGAAGTGCCAACACACTCAGCCCTTAACCCCAGTGTGCAGGAAGGGTCAAAACGTGTTTTTCAGCAGAAATAAACATGTTTCTGCAAGTTTGGTCAACCCCATGTAAGTTATGGGGCAGTAACATCACACTTTTCAAAACGTGTTTTTCAGCCCGAAATAAACGCGTTTTTTCAGGCAACTGAATCTCCTTGTAACAGCAAGGTTCAGAAGAGCCCACACACTCAGCCCTTAACCCCAGTGTACAGAAAGTGTCAAAACGTGTTTTTCAGCAGAAATAAACATGTTTCTGCAAGTTTGGTCAACCCCATGTAAGTTATGGGGCAGTAACATCACACTTTTCAAAACGTGTTTTTCAGCCCGAAATAAACACGTTTTTTCAGACAGCTGAATCTACTTGTAACAGCAAGGCTCAGAAGTGCCAACACACTCAGCCCTTAACCCCAGTGTGCAGAAAGGGTCAAAACGTGTTTTTCAGCCGAAATAAACATGTTTCTGCAAGTTTGGTCAACCCCATGTAAGTTATGGGGCAGTAACATCACACTTTTCAAAACGTGTTTTTCAGCCGAAATAAACGCGTTTTTTCAGACAACTGAATCTCCTTGTAACAGCAAGGCTCAGAAGAGCCCACACACTCAGCCCTTAACCCCAGTGTACAGATAGTGTCAAAACGTGTTTTTCAGCAGAAATAAACATGTTTCTGCAAGTTTGGTCAACCCCATTTAAGTTATGGGGCAGTAACATCACACTTTTCAAAACGTGTTTTTCAGCCCGAAATAAACGCGTTTTTTCAGGCAACTGAATCTCCTTGTAACAGCAAGGCTCAAAAGAGCCCACACACTCAGCCCTTAACCCCAGTGTGCAGAAATTGTCAAAACGTGTTTTTCAGCAGAAATAAACATGTTTCTGCAAGTTTGGTCAACCCCATGTAAGTTATGGGGCAGTAACATCACACTTTTCAAAACGTGTTTTTCAGCCCGAAATAAACACGTTTTTTCATACAGCTGAATCTACTTGTAACAGCAAGGCTCAGAAGTGCCAACACACTCAGCCCTTAACCCCAGTGTGCAGAAAGGGTCAAAACGTGTTTTTCTGCAGAAATAAACATGTTTCTGCAAGTTCTGTCAACCCCATGTAAGTTATGGGGCAGTAACATCACACTTTTCAAAAAGTGTTTTTCAGCCCGAAATAAACACGTTTTTTCAGACAGCTGAATCTACTTGTAACAGCAAGGCTCAGAAGAGCCAACACACTCAGCCCTTAACCCCAGTGTGCAGAAAGGGTCAAAACGTGTTTTTCAGCAGAAATAAACATGTTTCTGCAAGTTTGGTCAACCCCATGTAAGTTATGGGGCAGTAACATCACACTTTTCAAAACGTGTTTTTCAGCCCGAAATAAATGCGTTTTTTCAGGCAACTGAATCGCCTTGTAACAGCAAGGCTCAAAAGAGCCCACACACTCAGCCCTTAACCCCAGTGTGCAGAAATTGTCAAAACGTGTTTTTCAGCAGAAATAAACATGTTTCTGCAAGTTTGGTCAACCCCATGTAAGTTATGGGGCAGTAACATCACACTTTTCAAAACGTGTTTTTCAGCCCGAAATAAACACGTTTTTTCAGACAGCTGAATCTACTTGTAACAGCAAGGCTCAGAAGAGCCAACACACTCAGCCCTTAACCCCAGTGTGCAGAAAGGGTCAAAACATGTTTTTCAGCAGAAATAAACATGTTTCTGTAAGTTTGGTCAACCCCATGTAAGTTATGGGGCAGTAACATCATACTTTTCAAAACGTGTTTTTCAGCCCGAAATAAACGCGTTTTTTCAGACAACTGAATCTACTTGTAACAGCAAGGCTCAGAAGTGCCCACACACTCAAACCTTAACCCCAGTGTGCAGAAAGGGTCAAAACGTGTTTTTCAGCAGAAATAAACATGTTTCTGCAAGTTTGGTCAACCCCATGTAAGTTATGGGGCAGTAACATCACACTTTTCAAAACGTGTTTTTCAGCCCGAAATAAACACGTTTTTTCAGACAGCTGAATCTACTTGTAACAGCAAGGCTCAGAAGTGCCAACACACTCAGCCCTTAACCCCAGTGTGCAGAAAGGGTCAAAACGTGTTTTTCAGCAGAAATAAACATGTTTCTGCAAGTTTGGTCAACCCCATGTAAGTTATGGGGCAATAACATCACACTTTTCAAAACGTGTTTTTCAGCCAGAAATAAACGCGTTTTTTCAGGCAACTGAATCTACTTGTAACAGCAAGGCTCAGAAGTGCCCACACACTCAACCCTTAACCCCAGTGTACAGAAAGTGTCAAAACGTGTTTTTCAGCAGAAATAAACATGTTTCTGCAAGTTTGGTCAACCCCATGTAAGTTATGGGGCAGTAACATCACACTTTTCAAAACGTGTTTTTCAGCCCGAAATAAACGCGTTTTTTCAGGCAACTGAATCTCCTTGTAACAGCAAGGCTCAAAAGAGCCCACACACTCAGCCCTTAACCCCAGTGTGCAGAAATTGTCAAAACGTGTTTTTCAGCAGAAATAAACATGTTTCTGCAAGTTTGGTCAACCCCATGTAAGTTATGGGGCAGTAACATCACACTTTTCAAAACGTGTTTTTCAGCCCGAAATAAACACGTTTTTTCAGACAGCTGAATCTACTTGTAACAGCAAGGCTCAGAAGTGCCAACACACTCAGCCCTTAACCCCAGTGTGCAGAAAGGGTCAAAACGTGTATTTCAGCAGAAATAAACATGTTTCTGCAAGTTTGGTCAACCCCATGTAAGTTATGGGCAGTAACATCACACTTTTCAAAACGTGTTTTTCAGCCCGAAATAAACGCGTTTTTCAGACAACTGAATCTCCTTGTAACAGCAAGGCTCAGAAGAGCCCACACACTCAGCCCTTAACCCCAGTGTACAGAAAGTGTCAAAACGTGTTTTTCAGCTGAAATAAACATGTTTCTGCAAGTTTGGTCAACCCCATGTAAGTTATGGGGCAGTAACATCACACTTTTCAAAACGTGTTTTTCAGCCCGAAATAAACACGTTTTTTCAGACAGCTGAATCTACTTGTAACAGCAAGGCTCAGAAGAGCCAACACACTCAGCCTTAACCCCAGTGTGCAGAAAGGGTCAAAACGTGTTTTTCAGCAGAAATAAACATGTTTCTGTAAGTTTGGTCAACCCCATGTAAGTTATGGGGCAGTAACATCACACTTTTCAAAACGTGTTTTTCAGCCCGAAATAAACGCGTTTTTTCAGGCAAATGAATCTCCTTGTAACAGCAAGGCTCAGAAGAGCCCACACACTCAGCCCTTAACCCCATTGTACAGAAAGTGTCAAAACGTGTTTTTCAGCAGAAATAAACATGTTTCTGCAAGTTTGGTCAACCCCATGTAAGTTATGGGGCAGTAACATCACACTTTTCAAAACGTGTTTTTTCAGCCCGAAATAAACACGTTTTTTCAGACAGCTGAATATACTTGTAACAGCAAGGCTCAGAAGTGCCAACACACTCAGCCCTTAACCCCAGTGTGCAGAAAGGGTCAAAACGTGTTTTTCATCAGAAATAAACATGTTTCTGCAAGTTTGGTCAACCCCATGTAAGTTATGAGGCAGTAACATCACACTTTTCAAAACGTGTTTTTCAGCCCGAAATAAACACGTTTTTTCAGACAGCTGAATATACTTGTAACAGCAAGGCTCAGAAGTGCCAACACACTCAGCCCTTAACCCCAGTGTGCAGAAGGGTCAAAACGTGTTTTTCAGCAGAAATAAACATGTTTCTGCAAGTTTGGTCAACCCCATGTAAGTTATGGGGCAGTAACATCACACTTTTCAAAACGTGTTTTTCAGCCCGAAATAAACGCGTTTTTTCAGACAACTGAATCTCCTTGTAACAGCAAGGCTCAGAAGAGCCCACGCACTCAGCCCTTAACCCCAGTGTACAGAAAGTGTCAAAACGTGTTTTTCAGCAGAAATAAGCATGTTTCTGCAAGTTTGGTCAACCCCATGTAAGTTATGGGGCAGTAACATCACACTTTTCAAAACGTGTTTTTCAGCCCGAAATAAACGCGTTTTTTCAGACAACTGAATCTCCTTGTAACAGCAAGGCTCAGAAGAGCCCACACACTCAGCCCTTAACCCCAGTGTACAGAAAGGGTCAAAACGTGTTTTTCAGCAGAAATAAACATGTTTCTGCAAGTTTGGTCAACCCCATGTAAGTTATGGGGCAGTAACATCACACTTTTCAAAACGTGTTTTTCAGCCCGAAATAAACGCGTTTTTTCAGACAACTGAATCTCCTTGTAACAGCAAGGCTCAGAAGAGCCCACACACTCAGCCCTTAACCCCAGTGTACAGAAAGTGTCAAAACGTGTTTTTCAGCAGAAATAAACATGTTTCTGCAAGTTTGGTCAACCCCATGTAAGTTATGGGGCAGTAACATCACACTTTTCAAAACGTGTTTTTTCAGCCCGAAATAAACGCGTTTTTTCAGGCAACTGAATCTCCTTGTAACAGCAAGGCTCAGAAGAGCCCACACACTCAGCCCTTAACCCCAGTGTACAGAAAGTGTCAAAACGTGTTTTTCAGCAGAAATAAACATGTTTCTGCAAGTTTGGTCAACCCCATGTAAGTTATGGGGCAGTAACATCACACTTTTCAAACGTGTTTTTCAGCCCGAAATAAACACGTTTTTTCAGACAGCTGAATCTATTTGTAACAGCAAGGCTCAGAAGTGCCAACACACTCAGCCCTTAACCCCAGTGTGCAGAAAGGGTCAAAACGTGTTTTTCAGCAGAAATAAACATGTTTCTGCAAGTTTGGTCAACCCCATGTAAGTTATGGGGCAGTAACATCACAGTTTTCAAAACGTGTTTTTCAGCCCGAAATAAACGCGTTTTTTCAGACAACTGAATCTACTTGTAACAGCAATGCTCAGAAGTGCCCACACACTCAACCCTTAACCCCAGTGTGCAGAAAGGGTCAAAACGTGTTTTTCAGCAGAAATAAACATGTTTCTGCAAGTTTGGTCAACCCCATGTAAGTTATGGGGCAGTAAAATCACACTTTTCAAAACGTGTTTTTCAGCCCGAAATAAACACGTTTTTTCAGACAGCTGAATCTACTTGTAACAGCAAGGCTCAGAAGTGCCCAACACACTCAGCCCTTAACCCCAGTGTGCAGAAAGGGTCAAACCGTGTTTTTCAGCAGAAATAAACATGTTTCTGCAAGTTTGGTCAACCCCATGTAAGTTATGGGGCAATAACATCACACTTTTCAAAACGTGTTTTTCAGCCAGAAATAAACGCGTTTTTTCAGGCAACTGAATCTACTTGTAACAGCAAGGCTCAGAAGTGCCCACACACTCAACCCTTAACCCCAGTGTACAGAAAGTGTCAAAACGTGTTTTTCAGCAGAAATAAACATGTTTCTGCAAGTTTGGTCAACCCCATGTAAGTTATGGGGCAGTAACATCACACTTTTCAAAACGTGTTTTTCAGCCCGAAATAAACGCGTTTTTTCAGCAACTGAATCTCCTTGTAACAGCAAGGCTCAAAAGAGCCCACACACTCAGCCCTTAACCCCAGTGTGCAGAAATTGTCAAAACGTGTTTTTCAGCAGAAATAAACATGTTTCTGCAAGTTTGGTCAACCCATGTAAGTTATGGGGCAGTAACATCACACTTTTCAAAACGTGTTTTTCAGCCCGAAATAAACGCGTTTTTTCAGACAACTGAATCTACTTGTAACAGCAAGGCTCAGAAATGCCCACACACTCAACCCTTAACCCCAGTGTGCAGAAAGGGTCAAAACGTGTTTTTCAGCAGAAATAAACATGTTTCTGCAAGTTTGGTCAACCCCATGTAAGTTATGGGGCAGTAACATCACACTTTTCAAAACGTGTTTTTCAGCCCGAAATAAACACGTTTTTTCAGACAGCTGAATATACTTGTAACAGCAAGGCTCAGAAGTGCCAACACACTCAGCCCTTAACCCCAGTGTGCAGAAAGGGGTCAAAACGTGTTTTTCAGCAGAAATAAACATGTTTCTGTAAGTTTGGTCAACCCCATGTAAGTTATGGGGCAGTAACATCACACTTTTCAAAACGTGTTTTTCAGCCCGAAATAAACGCGTTTTTTCAGGCAACTGAATCTCCTTGTAACAGCAAGGCTCAGAAGAGCCCACACACTCAGCCCTTAACCCCAGTGTACAGAAAGTGTCAAAACGTGTTTTTCAGCAGAAATAAACATGTTTCTGCAAGTTTGGTCAACCCCATGTAAGTTATGGGGCAGTAACATCACACTTTTCAAAACGTGTTTTTCAGCCCGAAATAAACACGTTTTTTCAGACAGCTGAATCTATTTGTAACAGCAAGGCTCAGAAGTGCCAACACACTCAGCCCTTAACCCCAGTGTGCAGAAAGGGTCAAAACGTGTTTTTCAGCAGAAATAAACATGTTTCTGCAAGTTTGGTCAACCTCATGTAAGTTATGGGGCAGTAACATCACAGTTTTCAAAACGTGTTTTTCAGCCCGAAATAAACGCGTTTTTTCAGACAACTGAATCTACTTGTAACAGCAATGCTCAGAAGTGCCCACACACTCAACCCTTAACCCCAGTGTGCAGAAAGGGTCAAAACGTGTTTTTCAGCAGAAATAAACATGTTTCTGCAAGTTTGGTCAACCCCATGTAAGTTATGGGGCAGTAAAATCACACTTTTCAAAACGTGTTTTTCAGCCCGAAATAAACGCGTTTTTTCAGGCAACTGAATCTCCTTGTAACAGCAAGGCTCAAAAGAGCCCACACACTCAGCCCTTAACCCCAGTGTGCAGAAATTGTCAAAACGTGTTTTTCAGCAGAAATAAACATGTTTCTGCAAGTTTGGTCAACCCCATGTAAGTTATGGGGCAGTAACATCACACTTTTCAAAACGTGTTTTTCAGCCGAAATAAACACGTTTTTTCAGACAGCTGAATATACTTGTAACAGCAAGGCTCAGAAGTGCCAACACACTCAGCCCTTAACCCCAGTGTGCAGAAAGGGTCAAAACGTGTTTTTCAGCAGAAATAAACATGTTTCTGCAAGTTTGGTCAACCCCATGTAAGTTATGGGGCAGTAACATCACACTTTTCAAAACGTGTTTTTCAGCCCGAAATAAACGCGTTTTTTCAGACAACTGAATCTCCTTGAACAGCAAGGCTCAGAAGAGCCCACACACTCAGCCCTTAACCCCAGTGTACAGAAAGTGTCAAAACGTGTTTTTCAGCAGAAATAAACATGTTTCTGCAAGTTTGGTCAACCCCATGTAAGTTATGGGGCAGTAACATCACACTTTTCAAAACGTGTTTTTCAGCCCGAAATAAACACGTTTTTTCAGACAGCTGAATCTACTTGTAACAGCAAGGCTCAGAAAGAGCCAACACACTCAGCCCTTAACCCCAGTGTGCAGGAAGGGTCAAAACGTGTTTTTCAGCAGAAATAAACATGTTTCTGCAAGTTTGGTCAACCCCATGTAAGTTATGGGGCAGTAACATCACACTTTTCAAAACGTGTTTTTCAGCCCGAAATAAACGCGTTTTTTCAGGCAACTGAATCTCCTTGTAACAGCAAGGCTCAAAAGAGCCCACACACTCAGCCCTTAACCCCAGTGTGCAGAAATTGTCAAAACGTGTTTTTCAGCAGAAATAAACATGTTTCTGCAAGTTTGGTCAACCCCATGTAAGTTATGGGGCAGTAACATCACACTTTTCAAAACGTGTTTTTCAGCCCGAAATAAACACGTTTTTTCAGACAGCTGAATCTACTTGTAACAGCAAGGCTCAGAAGTGCCAACACACTCAGCCCTTAACCCCAGTGTGCAGAAAGGGTCAAAACGTGTTTTTCAGCAGAAATAAACATGTTTCTGCAAGTTTGGTCAACCCCATGTAAGTTATGGGGCAGTAACATCACAGTTTTCAAAACGTGTTTTTCAGCCCGAAATAAACACGTTTTTTTCAGACAGCTGAATCTACTTGTAACAGCAAGGCTCAGAAGTGCCAACACACTCAGCCCTTAACCCCAGTGTGCAGAAAGGGTCAAAACGTGTTTTTTCAGCAGAAATAAACATGTTTCTGCAAGTTTGGTCAACCCCATGTAAGTTATGGGGCAGTAACATCACACTTTTCAAAACGTGTTTTTCAGCCCGAAATAAACACGTTTTTCAGACAGCTGAATCTACTTGTAACAGCAAGGCTCAGAAGTGCCAACACACTCAGCCCTTAACCCCAGTGTGCAGAAAGGGTCAAAACGTGTTTTTCAGCAGAAATAAACATGTTTCTGCAAGTTTGGTCAACCCCATGTAAGTTATGGGGCAGTAACATCACACTTTTCAAAACGTGTTTTTCAGCCCGAAATAAACGCGTTTTTTCAGGCAACTGAATCTCCTTGTAACAGCAAGGCTCAGAAGAGCCCACACACTCAGCCCTTAACCCCAGTGTACAGAAAGTGTCAAAACGTGTTTTCAGCAGAAATAAACATGTTTCTGCAAGTTTGGTCAACCCCATGTAAGTTATGGGGCAGTAACATCACACTTTTCAAAAACGTGTTTTTCAGCCCGAAATAGACACGTTTTTTCAGACAGCTGAATCTATTTGTAACAGCAAGGCTCAGAAGTGCCAACACACTCAGCCCTTAACCCCAGTGTGCAGAAAGGGTCAAAACGTGTTTTTCAGCAGAAATAAACATGTTTCTGCAAGTTTTGGTCAACCTCATGTAAGTTATGGGGCAGTAACATCACAGTTTTCAAAACGTGTTTTTCAGCCCGAAATAAACGCGTTTTTTTCAAACAACTGAATCTACTTGTAACAGCAATGCTCAGAAGTGCCCACACACTCAACCCTTAACCCCAGTGTGCAGAAAGGGTCAAAACGTGTTTTTCAGCAGAAATAAACATGTTTCTGCAAGTTTGGTCAACCCCATGTAAGTTATGGGGCAGTAAAATCACACTTTTCAAAACGTGTTTTTCAGCCCGAAATAAACGCGTTTTTTCAGGCAACTGAATCTCCTTGTAACAGCAAGGCTCAAAAGAGCCCACACACTCAGCCCTTAACCCCAGTGTGCAGAAATTGTCAAAACGTGTTTTTCAGCAGAAATAAACATGTTTCTGCAAGTTTGGTCAACCCCATGTAAGTTATGGGGCAGTAACATCACACTTTTCAAAACGTGTTTTTCAGCCCGAAATAAACACGTTTTTTCAGACAGCTGAATATACTTGTAACAGCAAGGCTCAGAAGTGCCAACACACTCAGCCCTTAACCCCAGTGTGCAGAAAGGGTCAAAACGTGTTTTTCAGCAGAAATAAACATGTTTCTGCAAGTTTGGTCAACCCCATGTAAGTTATGGGGCAGTAACATCACACTTTTCAAAAACGTGTTTTTCAGCCCGAAATAAACGCGTTTTTTCAGGCAACTGAATCTCCTTGTAACAGCAAGGTTCAGAAGAGCCCACACACTCAGCCCTTAACCCCAGTGTACAGAAAGTGTCAAAACGTGTTTTTCAGCAGAAATAAACATGTTTCTGCAAGTTTGGTCAACCCCATGTAAGTTATGGGGCAGTAACATCACACTTTTCAAAACGTGTTTTTCAGCCCGAAATAAACACGTTTTTTCAGACAGCTGAATCTACTTGTAACAGCAAGGCTCAGAAGTGCCAACACACTCAGCCCTTAACCCCAGTGTGCAGAAAGGGTCAAAACGTGTTTTTCAGCCGAAATAAACATGTTTCTGCAAGTTTGGTCAACCCCATGTAAGTTATGGGGCAGTAACATTACACTTTTCAAAACGTGTTTTTCAGCCCGAAATAAACGCGTTTTTTCAGACAACTGAATCTCCTTGTAACAGCAAGGCTCAGAAGAGCCCACACACTCAGCCCTTAGTGTACAGAAAGTGTCAAAACGTGTTTTTCAGCAGAAATAAACATGTTTCTGCAAGTTTGGTCAACCCCATTTAAGTTATGGGGCAGTAACATCACACTTTTCAAAACGTGTTTTTCAGCCCGAAATAAACGCGTTTTTTCAGGCAACTGAATCTCCTTGTAACAGCAAGGCTCAAAAGAGCCCACACACTCAGCCCTTAACCCCAGTGTGCAGAAATTGTCAAAACGTGTTTTTCAGCAGAAATAAACATGTTTCTGCAAGTTTGGTCAACCCCATGTAAGTTATGGGGCAGTAACATCACACTTTTCAAAACGTGTTTTTCAGCCCGAAATAAACACGTTTTTTCAGACAGCTGAATCTACTTGTAACAGCAAGGCTCAGAAGTGCCAACACACTCAGCCCTTAACCGCAGTGTGCAGAAAGGGTCAAAACGTGTTTTTCAGCAGAAATAAACATGTTTCTGCAAGTTTGGTCAACCCCATGTAAGTTATGGGGCAGTAACATCACACTTTTCAAAACGTGTTTTTCAGCCCGAAATAAACACGTTTTTTCAGACAGCTGAATCTACTTGTAACAGCAAGGCTCAGAAGTGCCAACACACTCAGCCCTTAACCCCAGTGTGCAGAAAGGGTCAAAACGTGTTTTTCAGCAGAAATAAACATGTTTCTGCAAGTTTGGTCAACCCCATGTAAGTTATGGGGCAGTAACATCACACTTTTCAAAACGTGTTTTTCAGCCCGAAATAAACACGTTTTTTCAGACAGCTGAATCTACTTGTAACAGCAAGGCTCAGAAGTGCCAACACACTCAGCCCTTAACCCCAGTGTGCAGAAAGGGTCAAAACGTGTTTTTCAGCAGAAATAAACATGTTTCTGCAAGTTTGGTCAACCCCATGTAAGTTATGGGGCAGTAACATCACACTTTTCAAAACGTGTTTTTCAGCCCGAAATAAACGCGTTTTTTCAGACAACTGAATCTCCTTGTAACAGCAAGGCTCAGAAGAGCCCACACACTCAGCCCTTAACCCCAGTGTACAGAAAGTGTCAAAACGTGTTTTTCAGCAGAAATAAACATGTTTCTGCAAGTTTGGTCAACCCCATGTAAGTTATGGGGCAGTAACATCACACTTTTCAAAACGTGTTTTTCAGCCCGAAATAAACACGTTTTTTCAGACAGCTGAATCTACTTGTAACAGCAAGGCTCAGAAGTGCCAACACACTCAGCCCTTAACCCCAGTGTGCAGGAAGGGTCAAAACGTGTTTTTCAGCAGAAATAAACATGTTTCTGCAAGTTTGGTCAACCCCATGTAAGTTATGGGGCAGTAACATCACACTTTTCAAAACGTGTTTTTCAGCCCGAAATAAACGCGTTTTTTCAGGCAACTGAATCTCCTTGTAACAGCAAGGTTCAGAAGAGCCCACACACTCAGCCCTTAACCCCAGTGTACAGAAAGTGTCAAAACGTGTTTTTCAGCAGAAATAAACATGTTTCTGCAAGTTTGGTCAACCCCATGTAAGTTATGGGGCAGTAACATCACACTTTTCAAAACGTGTTTTTCAGCCCGAAATAAACACGTTTTTTCAGACAGCTGAATCTACTTGTAACAGCAAGGCTCAGAAGTGCCAACACACTCAGCCCTTAACCCCAGTGTGCAGAAAGGGTCAAAACGTGTTTTTCAGCCGAAATAAACATGTTTCTGCAAGTTTGGTCAACCCCATGTAAGTTATGGTGCAGTAACATCACACTTTTCAAAACGTGTTTTTCAGCCCGAAATAAACGCGTTTTTTCAGACAACTGAATCTCCTTGTAACAGCAAGGCTCAGAAGAGCCCACACACTCAGCCCTTAACCCCAGTGTACAGATAGTGTCAAAACGTGTTTTTCAGCAGAAATAAACATGTTTCTGCAAGTTTGGTCAACCCCATTTAAGTTATGGGGCAGTAACATCACACTTTTCAAAACGTGTTTTTCAGCCCGAAATAAACGCGTTTTTTCAGGCAACTGAATCTCCTTGTAACAGCAAGGCTCAAAAGAGCCCACACACTCAGCCCTTAACCCCAGTGTGCAGAAATTGTCAAAACGTGTTTTTCAGCAGAAATAAACATGTTTCTGCAAGTTTGGTCAACCCCATGTAAGTTATGGGGCAGTAACATCACACTTTTCAAAACGTGTTTTTCAGCCCGAAATAAACACGTTTTTTCAGACAGCTGAATCTACTTGTAACAGCAAGGCTCAGAAGTGCCAACACACTCAGCCCTTAACCCCAGTGTGCAGAAAGGGTCAAAACGTGTTTTTCAGCAGAAATAAACATGTTTCTGCAAGTTTGGTCAACCCCATGTAAGTTATGGGGCAGTAACATCACACTTTTCAAAACGTGTTTTTCAGCCCGAAATAAACACGTTTTTTCAGACAGCTGAATCTACTTGTAACAGCAAGGCTCAGAAGTGCCAACACACTCAGCCCTTAACCCCAGTGTGCAGAAAGGGTCAAAACGTGTTTTTCAGCAGAAATAAACATGTTTCTGCAAGTTTGGTCAACCCCATGTAAGTTATGGGGCAGTAACATCACACTTTTCAAAACGTGTTTTTCAGCCCGAAATAAACACGTTTTTTCAGACAGCTGAATCTACTTGTAACAGCAAGGCTCAGAAGTGCCAACACACTCAGCCCTTAACCCCAGTGTGCAGAAAGGGTCAAAACGTGTTTTTCAGCAGAAATAAACATGTTTCTGCAAGTTTGGTCAACACCATGTAAGTTATGGGGCAGTAACATCACACTTTTCAAAACGTGTTTTTCAGCCCGAAATAAACGCGTTTTTTCAGGCAACTGAATCTCCTTGTAACAGCAAGGTTCAGAAGAGCCCACACACTCAGCCCTTAACCCCAGTGTACAGAAAGTGTCAAAACGTGTTTTTCAGCAGAAATAAACATGTTTCTGCAAGTTTGGTCAACCCCATGTAAGTTATGGGGCAGTAACATCACACTTTTCAAAACGTGTTTTTCAGCCCGAAATAAACACGTTTTTTCAGACAGCTGAATCTACTTGTAACAGCAAGGCTCAGAAGTGCCAACACACTCAGCCCTTAACCCCAGTGTGCAGAAAGGGTCAAAACGTGTTTTTCAGCCGAAATAAATATGTTTCTGCAAGTTTGGTCAACCCCATGTAAGTTATGGGGCAGTAACATCACACTTTTCAAAACGTGTTTTTCAGCCCGAAATAAACGCGTTTTTTCAGACAACTGAATCTCCTTGTAACAGCAAGGCTCAGAAGAGCCCACACACTCAGCCCTTAACCCCAGTGTACAGAAAGTGTCAAAACGTGTTTTTCAGCAGAAATAAACATGTTTCTGCAAGTTTGGTCAACCCCATTTAAGTTATGGGGCAGTAACATCACACTTTTCAAAACGTGTTTTTCAGCCCGAAATAAACGCGTTTTTTCAGGCAACTGAATCTCCTTGTAACAGCAAGGCTCAAAAGAGCCCACACACTCAGCCCTTAACCCCAGTGTGCAGAAATTGTCAAAACGTGTTTTTCAGCAGAAATAAACATGTTTCTGCAAGTTTGGTCAACCCCATGTAAGTTATGGGGCAGTAACATCACACTTTTCAAAACGTGTTTTTCAGCCCGAAATAAACACGTTTTTTCAGACAGCTGAATCTACTTGTAACAGCAAGGCTCAGAAGTGCCAACACACTCAGCCCTTAACCCCAGTGTGCAGAAAGGGTCAAAACGTGTTTTTCAGCAGAAATAAACATGTTTCTGCAAGTTTGGTCAACCCCATGTAAGTTATGGGGCAGTAACATCACACTTTTCAAAACGTGTTTTTCAGCCCGAAATAAACACGTTTTTTCAGACAGCTGAATCTACTTGTAACAGCAAGGCTCAGAAGTGCCAACACACTCAGCCCTTAACCCCAGTGTGCAGAAAGGGTCAAAACGTGTTTTTCAGCAGAAATAAACATGTTTCTGCAAGTTTGGTCAACACCATGTAAGTTATGGGGCAGTAACATCACAGTTTTCAAAACGTGTTTTTCAGCCCGAAATAAACGCGTTTTTTCAGACAACTGAATCTACATGTAACAGCAATGCTCAGAAGTGCCCACACACTCAACCCTTAACCCCAGTGTGCAGAAAGGGTCAAAACGTGTTTTTCTGCAGAAATAAACATGTTTCTGCAAGTTTTGTCAACCCCATGTAAGTTATGGGGCAGTAACATCACACTTTTCAAAAAGTGTTTTTCAGCCCGAAATAAACACGTTTTTTCAGACAGCTGAATCTACTTGTAACAGCAAGGCTCAGAAGAGCCAACACACTCAGCCCTTAACCCCAGTGTGCAGAAAGGGTCAAAACGTGTTTTTCAGCAGAAATAAACATGTTTCTGCAAGTTTGGTCAACCCCATGTAAGTTATGGGGCAGTAACATCACACTTTTCAAAACGTGTTTTTCAGCCCGAAATAAACGCGTTTTTTCAGGCAACTGAATCGCCTTGTAACAGCAAGGCTCAAAAGAGCCCACACACTCAGCCCTTAACCCCAGTGTGCAGAAATTGTCAAAACGTGTTTTTCAGCAGAAATAAACATGTTTCTGCAAGTTTGGTCAACCCCATGTAAGTTATGGGGCAGTAACATCACACTTTTCAAAACGTGTTTTTCAGCCCGAAATAAACACGTTTTTTCAGACAACTGAATCTACTTGTAACAGCAAGGCTCAGAAGAGCCAACACACTCAGCCCTTAACCCCAGTGTGCAGAAAGGGTCAAAACATGTTTTTCAGCAGAAATAAACATGTTTCTGTAAGTTTGGTCAACCCCATGTAAGTTATGGGGCAGTAACATCATACTTTTCAAAACGTGTTTTTCAGCCCGAAATAAACGCGTTTTTTCAGACAACTGAATCTACTTGTAACAGCAAGGCTCAGAAGTGCCCACACACTCAACCCTTAACCCCAGTGTGCAGAAAGGGTCAAAACGTGTTTTTCAGCAGAAATAAACATGTTTCTGCAAGTTTGGTCAACCCCATGTAAGTTATGGGGCAGTAACATCACACTTTTCAAAACGTGTTTTTCAGCCCGAAATAAACACGTTTTTTCAGACAGCTGAATCTACTTGTAACAGCAAGGCTCAGAAGTGCCAACACACTCAGCCCTTAACCCCAGTGTGCAGAAAGGGTCAAAACGTGTTTTTCAGCAGAAATAAACATGTTTCTGCAAGTTTGGTCAACCCCATGTAAGTTATGGGGCAATAACATCACACTTTTCAAAACGTGTTTTTCAGCCAGAAATAAACGCGTTTTTTCAGGCAACTGAATCTACTTGTAACAGCAAGGCTCAGAAGTGCCCACACACTCAACCCTTAACCCCAGTGTACAGAAAGTGTCAAAACGTGTTTTTCAGCAGAAATAAACATGTTTCTGCAAGTTTGGTCAACCCCATTTAAGTTATGGGGCAGTAACATCACACTTTTCAAAACGTGTTTTTCAGCCCGAAATAAACGCGTTTTTTCAGGCAACTGAATCTCCTTGTAACAGCAAGGCTCAAAAGAGCCCACACACTCAGCCCTTAACCCCAGTGTGCAGAAATTGTCAAAACGTGTTTTTCAGCAGAAATAAACATGTTTCTGCAAGTTTGGTCAACCCCATGTAAGTTATGGGGCAGTAACATCACACTTTTCAAAACGTGTTTTTCAGCCCGAAATAAACACGTTTTTTCAGACAGCTGAATCTACTTGTAACAGCAAGGCTCAGAAGTGCCAACACACTCAGCCCTTAACCCCAGTGTGCAGAAAGGGTCAAAACGTGTTTTTCAGCAGAAATAAACATGTTTCTGCAAGTTTGGTCAACCCCATGTAAGTTATGGGGCAGTAACATCACACTTTTCAAAACGTGTTTTTCAGCCCGAAATAAACACGTTTTTTCAGACAGCTGAATCTACTTGTAACAGCAAGGCTCAGAAGTGCCAACACACTCAGCCCTTAACCCCAGTGTGCAGAAAGGGTCAAAACGTGTTTTTCAGCAGAAATAAACATGTTTCTGCAAGTTTGGTCAACCCCATGTAAGTTATGGGGCAGTAACATCACACTTTTCAAAACGTGTTTTTCAGCCCGAAATAAACACGTTTTTTCAGACAGCTGAATCTACTTGTAACAGCAAGGCTCAGAAGTGCCAACACACTCAGCCCTTAACCCCAGTGTGCAGAAAGGGTCAAAACGTGTTTTTCAGCAGAAATAAACATGTTTCTGCAAGTTTGGTCAACACCATGTAAGTTATGGGGCAGTAACATCACACTTTTCAAAACGTGTTTTTCAGCCCGAAATAAACGCGTTTTTTCAGGCAACTGAATCTCCTTGTAACAGCAAGGTTCAGAAGAGCCCACACACTCAGCCCTTAACCCCAGTGTACAGAAAGTGTCAAAACGTGTTTTTCAGCAGAAATAAACATGTTTCTGCAAGTTTGGTCAACCCCATGTAAGTTATGGGGCAGTAACATCACACTTTTCAAAACGTGTTTTTCAGCCCGAAATAAACACGTTTTTTCAGACAGCTGAATCTACTTGTAACAGCAAGGCTCAGAAGTGCCAACACACTCAGCCCTTAACCCCAGTGTGCAGAAAGGGTCAAAACGTGTTTTTCAGCCGAAATAAACATGTTTCTGCAAGTTTGGTCAACCCCATGTAAGTTATGGGGCAGTAACATCACACTTTTCAAAACGTGTTTTTCAGCCCGAAATAAACGCGTTTTTTCAGACAACTGAATCTCCTTGTAACAGCAAGGCTCAGAAGAGCCCACACACTCAGCCCTTAACCCCAGTGTACAGAAAGTGTCAAAACGTGTTTTTCAGCAGAAATAAACATGTTTCTGCAAGTTTGGTCAACCCCATTTAAGTTATGGGGCAGTAACATCACACTTTTCAAAACGTGTTTTTCAGCCCGAAATAAACGCGTTTTTTCAGGCAACTGAATCTCCTTGTAACAGCAAGGCTCAAAAGAGCCCACACACTCAGCCCTTAACCCCAGTGTGCAGAAATTGTCAAAACGTGTTTTTCAGCAGAAATAAACATGTTTCTGCAAGTTTGGTCAACCCCATGTAAGTTATGGGGCAGTAACATCACACTTTTCAAAACGTGTTTTTCAGCCCGAAATAAACACGTTTTTTCAGACAGCTGAATCTACTTGTAACAGCAAGGCTCAGAAGTGCCAACACACTCAGCCCTTAACCCCAGTGTGCAGAAAGGGTCAAAACGTGTTTTTCAGCAGAAATAAACATGTTTCTGCAAGTTTGGTCAACCCCATGTAAGTTATGGGGCAGTAACATCACACTTTTCAAAACGTGTTTTTCAGCCCGAAATAAACACGTTTTTTCAGACAGCTGAATCTACTTGTAACAGCAAGGCTCAGAAGTGCCAACACACTCAGCCCTTAACCCCAGTGTGCAGAAAGGGTCAAAACGTGTTTTTCAGCAGAAATAAACATGTTTCTGCAAGTTTGGTCAACACCATGTAAGTTATGGGGCAGTAACATCACAGTTTTCAAAACGTGTTTTTCAGCCCGAAATAAACGCGTTTTTTCAGACAACTGAATCTACATGTAACAGCAATGCTCAGAAGTGCCCACACACTCAACCCTTAACCCCAGTGTGCAGAAAGGGTCAAAACGTGTTTTTCTGCAGAAATAAACATGTTTCTGCAAGTTTTGTCAACCCCATGTAAGTTATGGGGCAGTAACATCACACTTTTCAAAAAGTGTTTTTCAGCCCGAAATAAACACGTTTTTTCAGACAGCTGAATCTACTTGTAACAGCAAGGCTCAGAAGAGCCAACACACTCAGCCCTTAACCCCAGTGTGCAGAAAGGGTCAAAACGTGTTTTTCAGCAGAAATAAACATGTTTCTGCAAGTTTGGTCAACCCCATGTAAGTTATGGGGCAGTAACATCACACTTTTCAAAACGTGTTTTTCAGCCCGAAATAAACGCGTTTTTTCAGGCAACTGAATCGCCTTGTAACAGCAAGGCTCAAAAGAGCCCACACACTCAGCCCTTAACCCCAGTGTGCAGAAATTGTCAAAACGTGTTTTTCAGCAGAAATAAACATGTTTCTGCAAGTTTGGTCAACCCCATGTAAGTTATGGGGCAGTAACATCACACTTTTCAAAACGTGTTTTTCAGCCCGAAATAAACACGTTTTTTCAGACAACTGAATCTACTTGTAACAGCAAGGCTCAGAAGAGCCAACACACTCAGCCCTTAACCCCAGTGTGCAGAAAGGGTCAAAACATGTTTTTCAGCAGAAATAAACATGTTTCTGTAAGTTTGGTCAACCCCATGTAAGTTATGGGGCAGTAACATCATACTTTTCAAAACGTGTTTTTCAGCCCGAAATAAACGCGTTTTTTCAGACAACTGAATCTACTTGTAACAGCAAGGCTCAGAAGTGCCCACACACTCAACCCTTAACCCCAGTGTGCAGAAAGGGTCAAAACGTGTTTTTCAGCAGAAATAAACATGTTTCTGCAAGTTTGGTCAACCCCATGTAAGTTATGGGGCAGTAACATCACACTTTTCAAAACGTGTTTTTCAGCCCGAAATAAACACGTTTTTTCAGACAGCTGAATCTACTTGTAACAGCAAGGCTCAGAAGTGCCAACACACTCAGCCCTTAACCCCAGTGTGCAGAAAGGGTCAAAACGTGTTTTTCAGCAGAAATAAACATGTTTCTGCAAGTTTGGTCAACCCCATGTAAGTTATGGGGCAATAACATCACACTTTTCAAAACGTGTTTTTCAGCCAGAAATAAACGCGTTTTTTCAGGCAACTGAATCTACTTGTAACAGCAAGGCTCAGAAGTGCCCACACACTCAACCCTTAACCCCAGTGTACAGAAAGTGTCAAAACGTGTTTTTCAGCAGAAATAAACATGTTTCTGCAAGTTTGGTCAACCCCATGTAAGTTATGGGGCAGTAACATCACACTTTTCAAAACGTGTTTTTCAGCCCGAAATAAACGCGTTTTTTCAGGCAACTGAATCTCCTTGTAACAGCAAGGCTCAAAAGAGCCCACACACTCAGCCCTTAACCCCAGTGTGCAGAAATTGTCAAAACGTGTTTTTCAGCAGAAATAAACATGTTTCTGCAAGTTTGGTCAACCCCATGTAAGTTATGGGGCAGTAACATCACACTTTTCAAAACGTGTTTTTCAGCCCGAAATAAACACGTTTTTTCAGACAGCTGAATCTACTTGTAACAGCAAGGCTCAGAAGTGCCAACACACTCAGCCCTTAACCCCAGTGTGCAGAAAGGGTCAAAACGTGTATTTCAGCAGAAATAAACATGTTTCTGCAAGTTTGGTCAACCCCATGTAAGTTATGGGGCAGTAACATCACACTTTTCAAAACGTGTTTTTCAGCCCGAAATAAACGCGTTTTTTCAGACAACTGAATCTCCTTGTAACAGCAAGGCTCAGAAGAGCCCACACACTCAGCCCTTAACCCCAGTGTACAGAAAGTGTCAAAACGTGTTTTTCAGCTGAAATAAACATGTTTCTGCAAGTTTGGTCAACCCCATGTAAGTTATGGGGCAGTAACATCACACTTTTCAAAACGTGTTTTTCAGCCCGAAATAAACACGTTTTTTCAGACAGCTGAATCTACTTGTAACAGCAAGGCTCAGAAGTGCCAACACACTCAGCCCTTAACCCCAGTGTGCAGAAAGGGTCAAAACGTGTTTTTCAGCAGAAATAAACATGTTTCTGCAAGTTTGGTCAACCCCATGTAAGTTATGGGGCAGTAACATCACACTTTTCAAAACGTGTTTTTCAGCCCGAAATAAACGCGTTTTTTCAGACAACTGAATCTCCTTGTAACAGCAAGGCTCAGAAGAGCCCACACACTCAGCCCTTAACCCCAGTGTACAGAAAGTGTCAAAACGTGTTTTTCAGCAGAAATAAACATGTTTCTGCAAGTTTGGTCAACCCCATGTAAGTTATGGGGCAGTAACATCACACTTTTCAAAACGTGTTTTTCAGCCCGAAATAAACACGTTTTTTCAGACAGCTGAATCTACTTGTAACAGCAAGGCTCAGAAGTGCCAACACACTCAGCCCTTAACCCCAGTGTGCAGGAAGGGTCAAAACGTGTTTTTCAGCAGAAATAAACATGTTTCTGCAAGTTTGGTCAACCCCATGTAAGTTATGGGGCAGTAACATCACACTTTTCAAAACGTGTTTTTCAGCCCGAAATAAACGCGTTTTTTCAGGCAACTGAATCTCCTTGTAACAGCAAGGTTCAGAAGAGCCAACACACTCAGCCCTTAACCCCAGTGTGCAGAAAGGGTCAAAACGTGTTTTTCAGCCGAAATAAACATGTTTCTGCAAGTTTGGTCAACCCCATGTAAGTTATGGGGCAGTAACATCACACTTTTCAAAACGTGTTTTTCAGCCCGAAATAAACGCGTTTTTTCAGACAACTGAATCTCCTTGTAACAGCAAGGCTCAGAAGAACCCACACACTCAGCCCTTAACCCCAGTGTACAGATAGTGTCAAAACGTGTTTTTCAGCAGAAATAAACATGTTTCTGCAAGTTTGGTCAACCCCATTTAAGTTATGGGGCAGTAACATCACACTTTTCAAAACGTGTTTTTCAGCCCGAAATAAACGCGTTTTTTCAGGCAACTGAATCTCCTTGTAACAGCAAGGCTCAAAAGAGCCCACACACTCAGCCCTTAACCCCAGTGTGCAGAAATTGTCAAAACGTGTTTTTCAGCAGAAATAAACATGTTTCTGCAAGTTTGGTCAACCCCATGTAAGTTATGGGGCAGTAACATCACACTTTTCAAAACGTGTTTTTCAGCCCGAAATAAACACGTTTTTTCAGACAGCTGAATCTACTTGTAACAGCAAGGCTCAGAAGTGCCAACACACTCAGCCCTTAACCCCAGTGTGCAGAAAGGGTCAAAACGTGTTTTTCAGCAGAAATAAACATGTTTCTGCAAGTTTGGTCAACCCCATGTAAGTTATGGGGCAGTAACATCACACTTTTCAAAACGTGTTTTTCAGCCCGAAATAAACACGTTTTTTCAGACAGCTGAATCTACTTGTAACAGCAAGGCTCAGAAGTGCCAACACACTCAGCCCTTAACCCCAGTGTGCAGAAAGGGTCAAAACGTGTTTTTCAGCAGAAATAAACATGTTTCTGCAAGTTTGGTCAACCCCATGTAAGTTATGGGGCAGTAACATCACACTTTTCAAAACGTGTTTTTCAGCCCGAAATAAACACGTTTTTTCAGACAGCTGAATCTACTTGTAACAGCAAGGCTCAGAAGTGCCAACACACTCAGCCCTTAACCCCAGTGTGCAGAAAGGGTCAAAACGTGTTTTTCAGCAGAAATAAACATGTTTCTGCAAGTTTGGTCAACACCATGTAAGTTATGGGGCAGTAACATCACACTTTTCAAAACGTGTTTTTCAGCCCGAAATAAACGCGTTTTTTCAGGCAACTGAATCTCCTTGTAACAGCAAGGTTCAGAAGAGCCCACACACTCAGCCCTTAACCCCAGTGTACAGAAAGTGTCAAAACGTGTTTTTGAGCAGAAATAAACATGTTTCTGCAAGTTTGGTCAACCCCATGTAAGTTATGGGGCAGTAACATCACACTTTTCAAAACGTGTTTTTCAGCCCGAAATAAACACGTTTTTTCAGACAGCTGAATCTACTTGTAACAGCAAGGCTCAGAAGTGCCAACACACTCAGCCCTTAACCCCAGTGTGCAGAAAGGGTCAAAACGTGTTTTTCAGCCGAAATAAACATGTTTCTGCAAGTTTGGTCAACCCCATGTAAGTTATGGGGCAGTAACATCACACTTTTCAAAACATGTTTTTCAGCCCGAAATAAACGCGTTTTTTCAGACAACTGAATCTCCTTGTAACAGCAAGGCTCAGAAGAGCCCACACACTCAGCCCTTAACCCCAGTGTACAGAAAGTGTCAAAACGTGTTTTTCAGCAGAAATAAACATGTTTCTGCAAGTTTGGTCAACCCCATTTAAGTTATGGGGCAGTAACATCACACTTTTCAAAACGTGTTTTTCAGCCCGAAATAAACGCGTTTTTTCAGGCAACTGAATCTCCTTGTAACAGCAAGGCTCAAAAGAGCCCACACACTCAGCCCTTAACCCCAGTGTGCAGAAATTGTCAAAACGTGTTTTTCAGCAGAAATAAACATGTTTCTGCAAGTTTGGTCAACCCCATGTAAGTTATGGGGCAGTAACATCACACTTTTCAAAACGTGTTTTTCAGCCCGAAATAAACACGTTTTTTCAGACAGCTGAATCTACTTGTAACAGCAAGGCTCAGAAGTGCCAACACACTCAGCCCTTAACCCCAGTGTGCAGAAAGGGTCAAAACGTGTTTTTCAGCAGAAATAAACATGTTTCTGCAAGTTTGGTCAACCCCATGTAAGTTATGGGGCAGTAACATCACACTTTTCAAAACGTGTTTTTCAGCCCGAAATAAACACGTTTTTTCAGACAGCTGAATCTACTTGTAACAGCAAGGCTCAGAAGTGCCAACACACTCAGCCCTTAACCCCAGTGTGCAGAAAGGGTCAAAACGTGTTTTTCAGCAGAAATAAACATGTTTCTGCAAGTTTGGTCAACACCATGTAAGTTATGGGGCAGTAACATCACAGTTTTCAAAACGTGTTTTTCAGCCCGAAATAAACGCGTTTTTTCAGACAACTGAATCTACATGTAACAGCAATGCTCAGAAGTGCCCACACACTCAACCCTTAACCCCAGTGTGCAGAAATGGTCAAAACGTGTTTTTCTGCAGAAATAAACATGTTTCTGCAAGTTTTGTCAACCCCATGTAAGTTATGGGGCAGTAACATCACACTTTTCAAAAAGTGTTTTTCAGCCCGAAATAAACACGTTTTTTCAGACAGCTGAATCTACTTGTAACAGCAAGGCTCAGAAGAGCCAACACACTCAGCCCTTAACCCCAGTGTGCAGAAAGGGTCAAAACGTGTTTTTCAGCAGAAATAAACATGTTTCTGCAAGTTTGGTCAACCCCATGTAAGTTATGGGGCAGTAACATCACACTTTTCAAAACGTGTTTTTCAGCCCGAAATAAACGCGTTTTTTCAGGCAACTGAATCGCCTTGTAACAGCAAGGCTCAAAAGAGCCCACACACTCAGCCCTTAACCCCAGTGTGCAGAAATTGTCAAAACGTGTTTTTCAGCAGAAATAAACATGTTTCTGCAAGTTTGGTCAACCCCATGTAAGTTATGGGGCAGTAACATCACACTTTTCAAAACGTGTTTTTCAGCCCGAAATAAACACGTTTTTTCAGACAACTGAATCTACTTGTAACAGCAAGGCTCAGAAGAGCCAACACACTCAGCCCTTAACCCCAGTGTGCAGAAAGGGTCAAAACATGTTTTTCAGCAGAAATAAACATGTTTCTGTAAGTTTGGTCAACCCCATGTAAGTTATGGGGCAGTAACATCATACTTTTCAAAACGTGTTTTTCAGCCCGAAATAAACGCGTTTTTTCAGACAACTGAATCTACTTGTAACAGCAAGGCTCAGAAGTGCCCACACACTCAACCCTTAACCCCAGTGTGCAGAAAGGGTCAAAACGTGTTTTTCAGCAGAAATAAACATGTTTCTGCAAGTTTGGTCAACCCCATGTAAGTTATGGGGCAGTAACATCACACTTTTCAAAACGTGTTTTTCAGCCCGAAATAAACACGTTTTTTCAGACAGCTGAATCTACTTGTAACAGCAAGGCTCAGAAGTGCCAACACACTCAGCCCTTAACCCCAGTGTGCAGAAAGGGTCAAAACGTGTTTTTCAGCAGAAATAAACATGTTTCTGCAAGTTTGGTCAACCCCATGTAAGTTATGGGGCAGTAACATCACACTTTTCAAAACGTGTTTTTCAGCCCGAAATAAACGCGTTTTTTCAGACAACTGAATCTCCTTGTAACAGCAAGGCTCAGAAGAGCCCACACACTCAGCCCTTAACCCCAGTGTACAGAAAGTGTCAAAACGTGTTTTTCAGCAGAAATAAACATGTTTCTGCAAGTTTGGTCAACCCCATGTAAGTTATGGGGCAGTAACATCACACTTTTCAAAACGTGTTTTTCAGCCCGAAATAAACACGTTTTTTCAGACAGCTGAATCTACTTGTAACAGCAAGGCTCAGAAGTGCCAACACACTCAGCCCTTAACCCCAGTGTGCAGGAAGGGTCAAAACGTGTTTTTCAGCAGAAATAAACATGTTTCTGCAAGTTTGGTCAACCCCATGTAAGTTATGGGGCAGTAACATCACACTTTTCAAAACGTGTTTTTCAGCCCGAAATAAACGCGTTTTTTCAGGCAACTGAATCTCCTTGTAACAGCAAGGTTCAGAAGAGCCCACACACTCAGCCCTTAACCCCAGTGTACAGAAAGTGTCAAAACGTGTTTTTCAGCAGAAATAAACATGTTTCTGCAAGTTTGGTCAACCCCATGTAAGTTATGGGGCAGTAACATCACACTTTTCAAAACGTGTTTTTCAGCCCGAAATAAACACGTTTTTTCAGACAGCTGAATCTACTTGTAACAGCAAGGCTCAGAAGTGCCAACACACTCAGCCCTTAACCCCAGTGTGCAGAAAGGGTCAAAACGTGTTTTTCAGCCGAAATAAACATGTTTCTGCAAGTTTGGTCAACCCCATGTAAGTTATGGGGCAGTAACATCACACTTTTCAAAACGTGTTTTTCAGCCCGAAATAAACGCGTTTTTTCAGACAACTGAATCTCCTTGTAACAGCAAGGCTCAGAAGAGCCCACACACTCAGCCCTTAACCCCAGTGTACAGATAGTGTCAAAACGTGTTTTTCAGCAGAAATAAACATGTTTCTGCAAGTTTGGTCAACCCCATTTAAGTTATGGGGCAGTAACATCACACTTTTCAAAACGTGTTTTTCAGCCCGAAATAAACGCGTTTTTTCAGGCAACTGAATCTCCTTGTAACAGCAAGGCTCAAAAGAGCCCACACACTCAGCCCTTAACCCCAGTGTGCAGAAATTGTCAAAACGTGTTTTTCAGCCGAAATAAACATGTTTCTGCAAGTTTGGTCAACCCCATGTAAGTTATGGGGCAGTAACATCACACTTTTCAAAACGTGTTTTTCAGCCCGAAATAAACGCGTTTTTTCAGACAACTGAATCTCCTTGTAACAGCAAGGCTCAGAAGAGCCCACACACTCAGCCCTTAACCCCAGTGTGCAGAAATTGTCAAAACGTGTTTTTCAGCAGAAATAAACATGTTTCTGCAAGTTTGGTCAACCCCATGTAAGTTATGGGGCAGTAACATCACACTTTTCAAAACGTGTTTTTCAGCCCGAAATAAACACGTTTTTTCAGACAGCTGAATCTCCTTGTAACAGCAAGGCTCAGAAGTGCCAACACACTCAGCCCTTAACCCCAGTGTGCAGAAAGGGTCAAAACGTGTTTTTCAGCAGAAATAAACATGTTTCTGCAAGTTTGGTCAACCCCATGTAAGTTATGGGGCAGTAACATCACACTTTTCAAAACGTGTTTTTCAGCCCGAAATAAACACGTTTTTTCAGACAGCTGAATCTACTTGTAACAGCAAGGCTCAGAAGTGCCAACACACTCAGCCCTTAACCCCAGTGTGCAGAAAGGGTCAAAACGTGTTTTTCAGCAGAAATAAACATGTTTCTGCAAGTTTGGTCAACACCATGTAAGTTATGGGGCAGTAACATCACAGTTTTCAAAACGTGTTTTTCAGCCCGAAATAAACGCGTTTTTTCAGACAACTGAATCTACATGTAACAGCAATGCTCAGAAGTGCCCACACACTCAACCCTTAACCCCAGTGTGCAGAAAGGGTCAAAACGTGTTTTTCTGCAGAAATAAACATGTTTCTGCAAGTTTTGTCAACCCCATGTAAGTTATGGGGCAGTAACATCACACTTTTCAAAACGTGTTTTTCAGCCCGAAATAAACACGTTTTTTCAGACAGCTGAATCTACTTGTAACAGCAAGGCTCAGAAGTGCCAACACACTCAGCCCTTAACCCCAGTGTGCAGAAAGGGTCAAAACGTGTTTTTCAGCAGAAATAAACATGTTTCTGCAAGTTTGGTCAACACCATGTAAGTTATGGGGCAGTAACATCACACTTTTCAAAACGTGTTTTTCAGCCCGAAATAAACGCGTTTTTTCAGGCAACTGAATCTCCTTGTAACAGCAAGGTTCAGAAGAGCCCACACACTCAGCCCTTAACCCCAGTGTACAGAAAGTGTCAAAACGTGTTTTTCAGCAGAAATAAACATGTTTCTGCAAGTTTGGTCAACCCCATGTAAGTTATGGGGCAGTAACATCACACTTTTCAAAACGTGTTTTTCAGCCCGAAATAAACACGTTTTTTCAGACAGCTGAATCTACTTGTAACAGCAAGGCTCAGAAGTGCCAACACACTCAGCCCTTAACCCCAGTGTGCAGAAAGGGTCAAAACGTGTTTTTCAGCCGAAATAAACATGTTTCTGCAAGTTTGGTCAACCCCATGTAAGTTATGGGGCAGTAACATCACACTTTTCAAAACGTGTTTTTCAGCCCGAAATAAACGCGTTTTTTCAGACAACTGAATCTCCTTGTAACAGCAAGGCTCAGAAGAGCCCACACACTCAGCCCTTAACCCCAGTGTACAGAAAGTGTCAAAACGTGTTTTTCAGCAGAAATAAACATGTTTCTGCAAGTTTGGTCAACCCCATTTAAGTTATGGGGCAGTAACATCACACTTTTCAAAACGTGTTTTTCAGCCCGAAATAAACGCGTTTTTTCAGGCAACTGAATCTCCTTGTAACAGCAAGGCTCAAAAGAGCCCACACACTCAGCCCTTAACCCCAGTGTGCAGAAATTGTCAAAACGTGTTTTTCAGCAGAAATAAACATGTTTCTGCAAGTTTGGTCAACCCCATGTAAGTTATGGGGCAGTAACATCACACTTTTCAAAACGTGTTTTTCAGCCCGAAATAAACACGTTTTTTCAGACAGCTGAATCTACTTGTAACAGCAAGGCTCAGAAGTGCCAACACACTCAGCCCTTAACCCCAGTGTGCAGAAAGGGTCAAAACGTGTTTTTCAGCAGAAATAAACATGTTTCTGCAAGTTTGGTCAACCCCATGTAAGTTATGGGGCAGTAACATCACACTTTTCAAAACGTGTTTTTCAGCCCGAAATAAACACGTTTTTTCAGACAGCTGAATCTACTTGTAACAGCAAGGCTCAGAAGTGCCAACACACTCAGCCCTTAACCCCAGTGTGCAGAAAGGGTCAAAACGTGTTTTTCAGCAGAAATAAACATGTTTCTGCAAGTTTGGTCAACACCATGTAAGTTATGGGGCAGTAACATCACAGTTTTCAAAACGTGTTTTTCAGCCCGAAATAAACGCGTTTTTTCAGACAACTGAATCTACATGTAACAGCAATGCTCAGAAGTGCCCACACACTCAACCCTTAACCCCAGTGTGCAGAAAGGGTCAAAACGTGTTTTTCTGCAGAAATAAACATGTTTCTGCAAGTTTTGTCAACCCCATGTAAGTTATGGGGCAGTAACATCACACTTTTCAAAAAGTGTTTTTCAGCCCGAAATAAACACGTTTTTTCAGACAGCTGAATCTACTTGTAACAGCAAGGCTCAGAAGAGCCAACACACTCAGCCCTTAACCCCAGTGTGCAGAAAGGGTCAAAACGTGTTTTTCAGCAGAAATAAACATGTTTCTGCAAGTTTGGTCAACCCCATGTAAGTTATGGGGCAGTAACATCACACTTTTCAAAACGTGTTTTTCAGCCCGAAATAAACGCGTTTTTTCAGGCAACTGAATCGCCTTGTAACAGCAAGGCTCAAAAGAGCCCACACACTCAGCCCTTAACCCCAGTGTGCAGAAATTGTCAAAACGTGTTTTTCAGCAGAAATAAACATGTTTCTGCAAGTTTGGTCAACCCCATGTAAGTTATGGGGCAGTAACATCACACTTTTCAAAACGTGTTTTTCAGCCCGAAATAAACACGTTTTTTCAGACAACTGAATCTACTTGTAACAGCAAGGCTCAGAAGAGCCAACACACTCAGCCCTTAACCCCAGTGTGCAGAAAGGGTCAAAACATGTTTTTCAGCAGAAATAAACATGTTTCTGTAAGTTTGGTCAACCCCATGTAAGTTATGGGGCAGTAACATCATACTTTTCAAAACGTGTTTTTCAGCCCGAAATAAACGCGTTTTTTCAGACAACTGAATCTACTTGTAACAGCAAGGCTCAGAAGTGCCCACACACTCAACCCTTAACCCCAGTGTGCAGAAAGGGTCAAAACGTGTTTTTCAGCAGAAATAAACATGTTTCTGCAAGTTTGGTCAACCCCATGTAAGTTATGGGGCAGTAACATCACACTTTTCAAAACGTGTTTTTCAGCCCGAAATAAACACGTTTTTTCAGACAGCTGAATCTACTTGTAACAGCAAGGCTCAGAAGTGCCAACACACTCAGCCCTTAACCCCAGTGTGCAGAAAGGGTCAAAACGTGTTTTTCAGCAGAAATAAACATGTTTCTGCAAGTTTGGTCAACCCCATGTAAGTTATGGGGCAATAACATCACACTTTTCAAAACGTGTTTTTCAGCCAGAAATAAACGCGTTTTTTCAGGCAACTGAATCTACTTGTAACAGCAAGGCTCAGAAGTGCCCACACACTCAACCCTTAACCCCAGTGTACAGAAAGTGTCAAAACGTGTTTTTCAGCAGAAATAAACATGTTTCTGCAAGTTTGGTCAACCCCATGTAAGTTATGGGGCAGTAACATCACACTTTTCAAAACGTGTTTTTCAGCCCGAAATAAACGCGTTTTTTCAGGCAACTGAATCTCCTTGTAACAGCAAGGCTCAAAAGAGCCCACACACTCAGCCCTTAACCCCAGTGTGCAGAAATTGTCAAAACGTGTTTTTCAGCAGAAATAAACATGTTTCTGCAAGTTTGGTCAACCCCATGTAAGTTATGGGGCAGTAACATCACACTTTTCAAAACGTGTTTTTCAGCCCGAAATAAACACGTTTTTTCAGACAGCTGAATCTACTTGTAACAGCAAGGCTCAGAAGTGCCAACACACTCAGCCCTTAACCCCAGTGTGCAGAAAGGGTCAAAACGTGTATTTCAGCAGAAATAAACATGTTTCTGCAAGTTTGGTCAACCCCATGTAAGTTATGGGGCAGTAACATCACACTTTTCAAAACGTGTTTTTCAGCCCGAAATAAACGCGTTTTTTCAGACAACTGAATCTCCTTGTAACAGCAAGGCTCAGAAGAGCCCACACACTCAGCCCTTAACCCCAGTGTACAGAAAGTGTCAAAACGTGTTTTTCAGCTGAAATAAACATGTTTCTGCAAGTTTGGTCAACCCCATGTAAGTTATGGGGCAGTAACATCACACTTTTCAAAACGTGTTTTTCAGCCCGAAATAAACACGTTTTTTCAGACAGCTGAATCTACTTGTAACAGCAAGGCTCAGAAGTGCCAACACACTCAGCCCTTAACCCCAGTGTGCAGAAAGGGTCAAAACGTGTTTTTCAGCAGAAATAAACATGTTTCTGCAAGTTTGGTCAACCCCATGTAAGTTATGGGGCAGTAACATCACACTTTTCAAAACGTGTTTTTCAGCCCGAAATAAACGCGTTTTTTCAGACAACTGAATCTCCTTGTAACAGCAAGGCTCAGAAGAGCCCACACACTCAGCCCTTAACCCCAGTGTACAGAAAGTGTCAAAACGTGTTTTTCAGCAGAAATAAACATGTTTCTGCAAGTTTGGTCAACCCCATGTAAGTTATGGGGCAGTAACATCACACTTTTCAAAACGTGTTTTTCAGCCCGAAATAAACACGTTTTTTCAGACAGCTGAATCTACTTGTAACAGCAAGGCTCAGAAGTGCCAACACACTCAGCCCTTAACCCCAGTGTGCAGGAAGGGTCAAAACGTGTTTTTCAGCAGAAATAAACATGTTTCTGCAAGTTTGGTCAACCCCATGTAAGTTATGGGGCAGTAACATCACACTTTTCAAAACGTGTTTTTCAGCCCGAAATAAACGCGTTTTTTCAGGCAACTGAATCTCCTTGTAACAGCAAGGTTCAGAAGAGCCCACACACTCAGCCCTTAACCCCAGTGTACAGAAAGTGTCAAAACGTGTTTTTCAGCAGAAATAAACATGTTTCTGCAAGTTTGGTCAACCCCATGTAAGTTATGGGGCAGTAACATCACACTTTTCAAAACGTGTTTTTCAGCCCGAAATAAACACGTTTTTTCAGACAGCTGAATCTACTTGTAACAGCAAGGCTCAGAAGTGCCAACACACTCAGCCCTTAACCCCAGTGTGCAGAAAGGGTCAAAACGTGTTTTTCAGCCGAAATAAACATGTTTCTGCAAGTTTGGTCAACCCCATGTAAGTTATGGGGCAGTAACATCACACTTTTCAAAACGTGTTTTTCAGCCCGAAATAAACGCGTTTTTTCAGACAACTGAATCTCCTTGTAACAGCAAGGCTCAGAAGAGCCCACACACTCAGCCCTTAACCCCAGTGTACAGATAGTGTCAAAACGTGTTTTTCAGCAGAAATAAACATGTTTCTGCAAGTTTGGTCAACCCCATTTAAGTTATGGGGCAGTAACATCACACTTTTCAAAACGTGTTTTTCAGCCCGAAATAAACGCGTTTTTTCAGGCAACTGAATCTCCTTGTAACAGCAAGGCTCAAAAGAGCCCACACACTCAGCCCTTAACCCCAGTGTGCAGAAATTGTCAAAACGTGTTTTTCAGCAGAAATAAACATGTTTCTGCAAGTTTGGTCAACCCCATGTAAGTTATGGGGCAGTAACATCACACTTTTCAAAACGTGTTTTTCAGCCCGAAATAAACACGTTTTTTCAGACAGCTGAATCTACTTGTAACAGCAAGGCTCAGAAGTGCCAACACACTCAGCCCTTAACCCCAGTGTGCAGAAAGGGTCAAAACGTGTTTTTCAGCAGAAATAAACATGTTTCTGCAAGTTTGGTCAACCCCATGTAAGTTATGGGGCAGTAACATCACACTTTTCAAAACGTGTTTTTCAGCCCGAAATAAACACGTTTTTTCAGACAGCTGAATCTACTTGTAACAGCAAGGCTCAGAAGTGCCAACACACTCAGCCCTTAACCCCAGTGTGCAGAAAGGGTCAAAACGTGTTTTTCAGCAGAAATAAACATGTTTCTGCAAGTTTGGTCAACCCCATGTAAGTTATGGGGCAGTAACATCACACTTTTCAAAACGTGTTTTTCAGCCCGAAATAAACACGTTTTTTCAGACAGCTGAATCTACTTGTAACAGCAAGGCTCAGAAGTGCCAACACACTCAGCCCTTAACCCCAGTGTGCAGAAAGGGTCAAAACGTGTTTTTCAGCAGAAATAAACATGTTTCTGCAAGTTTGGTCAACACCATGTAAGTTATGGGGCAGTAACATCACACTTTTCAAAACGTGTTTTTCAGCCCGAAATAAACGCGTTTTTTCAGGCAACTGAATCTCCTTGTAACAGCAAGGTTCAGAAGAGCCCACACACTCAGCCCTTAACCCCAGTGTACAGAAAGTGTCAAAACGTGTTTTTCAGCAGAAATAAACATGTTTCTGCAAGTTTGGTCAACCCCATGTAAGTTATGGGGCAGTAACATCACACTTTTCAAAACGTGTTTTTCAGCCCGAAATAAACACGTTTTTTCAGACAGCTGAATCTACTTGTAACAGCAAGGCTCAGAAGTGCCAACACACTCAGCCCTTAACCCCAGTGTGCAGAAAGGGTCAAAACGTGTTTTTCAGCAGAAATAAACATGTTTCTGCAAGTTTGGTCAACACCATGTAAGTTATGGGGCAGTAACATCACACTTTTCAAAACGTGTTTTTCAGCCCGAAATAAACACGTTTTTTCAGACAGCTGAATCTACTTGTAACAGCAAGGCTCAGAAGTGCCAACACACTCAGCCCTTAACCCCAGTGTGCAGAAAGGGTCAAAACGTGTTTTTCAGCAGAAATAAACATGTTTCTGCAAGTTTGGTCAACCCCATGTAAGTTATGGGGCAGTAACATCACACTTTTCAAAACGTGTTTTTCAGCCCGAAATAAACACGTTTTTTCAGACAGCTGAATCTACTTGTAACAGCAAGGCTCAGAAGTGCCAACACACTCAGCCCTTAACCCCAGTGTGCAGAAAGGGTCAAAACGTGTTTTTCAGCAGAAATAAACATGTTTCTGCAAGTTTGGTCAACACCATGTAAGTTATGGGGCAGTAACATCACAGTTTTCAAAACGTGTTTTTCAGCCCGAAATAAACGCGTTTTTTCAGACAACTGAATCTACATGTAACAGCAATGCTCAGAAGTGCCCACACACTCAACCCTTAACCCCAGTGTGCAGAAAGGGTCAAAACGTGTTTTTCTGCAGAAATAAACATGTTTCTGCAAGTTTTGTCAACCCCATGTAAGTTATGGGGCAGTAACATCACACTTTTCAAAAAGTGTTTTTCAGCCCGAAATAAACACGTTTTTTCAGACAGCTGAATCTACTTGTAACAGCAAGGCTCAGAAGAGCCAACACACTCAGCCCTTAACCCCAGTGTGCAGAAAGGGTCAAAACGTGTTTTTCAGCAGAAATAAACATGTTTCTGCAAGTTTGGTCAACCCCATGTAAGTTATGGGGCAGTAACATCACACTTTTCAAAACGTGTTTTTCAGCCCGAAATAAACGCGTTTTTTCAGGCAACTGAATCGCCTTGTAACAGCAAGGCTCAAAAGAGCCCACACACTCAGCCCTTAACCCCAGTGTGCAGAAATTGTCAAAACGTGTTTTTCAGCAGAAATAAACATGTTTCTGCAAGTTTGGTCAACCCCATGTAAGTTATGGGGCAGTAACATCACACTTTTCAAAACGTGTTTTTCAGCCCGAAATAAACACGTTTTTTCAGACAACTGAATCTACTTGTAACAGCAAGGCTCAGAAGAGCCAACACACTCAGCCCTTAACCCCAGTGTGCAGAAAGGGTCAAAACATGTTTTTCAGCAGAAATAAACATGTTTCTGTAAGTTTGGTCAACCCCATGTAAGTTATGGGGCAGTAACATCATACTTTTCAAAACGTGTTTTTCAGCCCGAAATAAACGCGTTTTTTCAGACAACTGAATCTACTTGTAACAGCAAGGCTCAGAAGTGCCCACACACTCAACCCTTAACCCCAGTGTGCAGAAAGGGTCAAAACGTGTTTTTCAGCAGAAATAAACATGTTTCTGCAAGTTTGGTCAACCCCATGTAAGTTATGGGGCAGTAACATCACACTTTTCAAAACGTGTTTTTCAGCCCGAAATAAACACGTTTTTTCAGACAGCTGAATCTACTTGTAACAGCAAGGCTCAGAAGTGCCAACACACTCAGCCCTTAACCCCAGTGTGCAGAAAGGGTCAAAACGTGTTTTTCAGCAGAAATAAACATGTTTCTGCAAGTTTGGTCAACCCCATGTAAGTTATGGGGCAATAACATCACACTTTTCAAAACGTGTTTTTCAGCCAGAAATAAACGCGTTTTTTCAGGCAACTGAATCTACTTGTAACAGCAAGGCTCAGAAGTGCCCACACACTCAACCCTTAACCCCAGTGTACAGAAAGTGTCAAAACGTGTTTTTCAGCAGAAATAAACATGTTTCTGCAAGTTTGGTCAACCCCATGTAAGTTATGGGGCAGTAACATCACACTTTTCAAAACGTGTTTTTCAGCCCGAAATAAACGCGTTTTTTCAGGCAACTGAATCTCCTTGTAACAGCAAGGCTCAAAAGAGCCCACACACTCAGCCCTTAACCCCAGTGTGCAGAAATTGTCAAAACGTGTTTTTCAGCAGAAATAAACATGTTTCTGCAAGTTTGGTCAACCCCATGTAAGTTATGGGGCAGTAACATCACACTTTTCAAAACGTGTTTTTCAGCCCGAAATAAACACGTTTTTTCAGACAGCTGAATCTACTTGTAACAGCAAGGCTCAGAAGTGCCAACACACTCAGCCCTTAACCCCAGTGTGCAGAAAGGGTCAAAACGTGTATTTCAGCAGAAATAAACATGTTTCTGCAAGTTTGGTCAACCCCATGTAAGTTATGGGGCAGTAACATCACACTTTTCAAAACGTGTTTTTCAGCCCGAAATAAACGCGTTTTTTCAGACAACTGAATCTCCTTGTAACAGCAAGGCTCAGAAGAGCCCACACACTCAGCCCTTAACCCCAGTGTACAGAAAGTGTCAAAACGTGTTTTTCAGCTGAAATAAACATGTTTCTGCAAGTTTGGTCAACCCCATGTAAGTTATGGGGCAGTAACATCACACTTTTCAAAACGTGTTTTTCAGCCCGAAATAAACACGTTTTTTCAGACAGCTGAATCTACTTGTAACAGCAAGGCTCAGAAGTGCCAACACACTCAGCCCTTAACCCCAGTGTGCAGAAAGGGTCAAAACGTGTTTTTCAGCAGAAATAAACATGTTTCTGCAAGTTTGGTCAACCCCATGTAAGTTATGGGGCAGTAACATCACACTTTTCAAAACGTGTTTTTCAGCCCGAAATAAACGCGTTTTTTCAGACAACTGAATCTCCTTGTAACAGCAAGGCTCAGAAGAGCCCACACACTCAGCCCTTAACCCCAGTGTACAGAAAGTGTCAAAACGTGTTTTTCAGCAGAAATAAACATGTTTCTGCAAGTTTGGTCAACCCCATGTAAGTTATGGGGCAGTAACATCACACTTTTCAAAACGTGTTTTTCAGCCCGAAATAAACACGTTTTTTCAGACAGCTGAATCTACTTGTAACAGCAAGGCTCAGAAGTGCCAACACACTCAGCCCTTAACCCCAGTGTGCAGGAAGGGTCAAAACGTGTTTTTCAGCAGAAATAAACATGTTTCTGCAAGTTTGGTCAACCCCATGTAAGTTATGGGGCAGTAACATCACACTTTTCAAAACGTGTTTTTCAGCCCGAAATAAACGCGTTTTTTCAGGCAACTGAATCTCCTTGTAACAGCAAGGTTCAGAAGAGCCCACACACTCAGCCCTTAACCCCAGTGTACAGAAAGTGTCAAAACGTGTTTTTCAGCAGAAATAAACATGTTTCTGCAAGTTTGGTCAACCCCATGTAAGTTATGGGGCAGTAACATCACACTTTTCAAAACGTGTTTTTCAGCCCGAAATAAACACGTTTTTTCAGACAGCTGAATCTACTTGTAACAGCAAGGCTCAGAAGTGCCAACACACTCAGCCCTTAACCCCAGTGTGCAGAAAGGGTCAAAACGTGTTTTTCAGCCGAAATAAACATGTTTCTGCAAGTTTGGTCAACCCCATGTAAGTTATGGGGCAGTAACATCACACTTTTCAAAACGTGTTTTTCAGCCCGAAATAAACGCGTTTTTTCAGACAACTGAATCTCCTTGTAACAGCAAGGCTCAGAAGAGCCCACACACTCAGCCCTTAACCCCAGTGTACAGATAGTGTCAAAACGTGTTTTTCAGCAGAAATAAACATGTTTCTGCAAGTTTGGTCAACCCCATTTAAGTTATGGGGCAGTAACATCACACTTTTCAAAACGTGTTTTTCAGCCCGAAATAAACGCGTTTTTTCAGGCAACTGAATCTCCTTGTAACAGCAAGGCTCAAAAGAGCCCACACACTCAGCCCTTAACCCCAGTGTGCAGAAATTGTCAAAACGTGTTTTTCAGCAGAAATAAACATGTTTCTGCAAGTTTGGTCAACCCCATGTAAGTTATGGGGCAGTAACATCACACTTTTCAAAACGTGTTTTTCAGCCCGAAATAAACACGTTTTTTCAGACAGCTGAATCTACTTGTAACAGCAAGGCTCAGAAGTGCCAACACACTCAGCCCTTAACCCCAGTGTGCAGAAAGGGTCAAAACGTGTTTTTCAGCAGAAATAAACATGTTTCTGCAAGTTTGGTCAACCCCATGTAAGTTATGGGGCAGTAACATCACACTTTTCAAAACGTGTTTTTCAGCCCGAAATAAACACGTTTTTTCAGACAGCTGAATCTACTTGTAACAGCAAGGCTCAGAAGTGCCAACACACTCAGCCCTTAACCCCAGTGTGCAGAAAGGGTCAAAACGTGTTTTTCAGCAGAAATAAACATGTTTCTGCAAGTTTGGTCAACCCCATGTAAGTTATGGGGCAGTAACATCACACTTTTCAAAACGTGTTTTTCAGCCCGAAATAAACACGTTTTTTCAGACAGCTGAATCTACTTGTAACAGCAAGGCTCAGAAGTGCCAACACACTCAGCCCTTAACCCCAGTGTGCAGAAAGGGTCAAAACGTGTTTTTCAGCAGAAATAAACATGTTTCTGCAAGTTTGGTCAACACCATGTAAGTTATGGGGCAGTAACATCACACTTTTCAAAACGTGTTTTTCAGCCCGAAATAAACGCGTTTTTTCAGGCAACTGAATCTCCTTGTAACAGCAAGGTTCAGAAGAGCCCACACACTCAGCCCTTAACCCCAGTGTACAGAAAGTGTCAAAACGTGTTTTTCAGCAGAAATAAACATGTTTCTGCAAGTTTGGTCAACCCCATGTAAGTTATGGGGCAGTAACATCACACTTTTCAAAACGTGTTTTTCAGCCCGAAATAAACACGTTTTTTCAGACAGCTGAATCTACTTGTAACAGCAAGGCTCAGAAGTGCCAACACACTCAGCCCTTAACCCCAGTGTGCAGAAAGGGTCAAAACGTGTTTTTCAGCAGAAATAAACATGTTTCTGCAAGTTTGGTCAACCCCATGTAAGTTATGGGGCAGTAACATCACACTTTTCAAAACGTGTTTTTCAGCCCGAAATAAACACGTTTTTTCAGACAGCTGAATCTACTTGTAACAGCAAGGCTCAGAAGTGCCAACACACTCAGCCCTTAACCCCAGTGTGCAGAAAGGGTCAAAACGTGTTTTTCAGCCGAAATAAACATGTTTCTGCAAGTTTGGTCAACCCCATGTAAGTTATGGGGCAGTAACATCACACTTTTCAAAACGTGTTTTTCAGCCCGAAATAAACGCGTTTTTTCAGACAACTGAATCTCCTTGTAACAGCAAGGCTCAGAAGAGCCCACACACTCATCCCTTAACCCCAGTGTACAGAAAGTGTCAAAACGTGTTTTTCAGCAGAAATAAACATGTTTCTGCAAGTTTGGTCAACCCCATTTAAGTTATGGGGCAGTAACATCACACTTTTCAAAACGTGTTTTTCAGCCCGAAATAAACGCGTTTTTTCAGGCAACTGAATCTCCTTGTAACAGCAAGGCTCAAAAGAGCCCACACACTCAGCCCTTAACCCCAGTGTGCAGAAATTGTCAAAACGTGTTTTTCAGCAGAAATAAACATGTTTCTGCAAGTTTGGTCAACCCCATGTAAGTTATGGGGCAGTAACATCACACTTTTCAAAACGTGTTTTTCAGCCCGAAATAAACACGTTTTTTCAGACAGCTGAATCTACTTGTAACAGCAAGGCTCAGAAGTGCCAACACACTCAGCCCTTAACCCCAGTGTGCAGAAAGGGTCAAAACGTGTTTTTCAGTAGAAATAAACATGTTTCTGCAAGTTTGGTCAACCCCATGTAAGTTATGGGGCAGTAACATCACACTTTTCAAAACGTGTTTTTCAGCCCGAAATAAACACGTTTTTTCAGACAGCTGAATCTACTTGTAACAGCAAGGCTCAGAAGTGCCAACACACTCAGCCCTTAACCCCAGTGTGCAGAAAGGGTCAAAACGTGTTTTTCAGCAGAAATAAACATGTTTCTGCAAGTTTGGTCAACCCCATGTAAGTTATGGGGCAGTAACATCACACTTTTCAAAACGTGTTTTTCAGCCCGAAATAAACACGTTTTTTCAGACAGCTGAATCTACTTGTAACAGCAAGGCTCAGAAGTGCCAACACACTCAGCCCTTAACCCCAGTGTGCAGAAAGGGTCAAAACGTGTTTTTCAGCAGAAATAAACATGTTTCTGCAAGTTTGGTCAACCCCATGTAAGTTATGGGGCAGTAACATCACACTTTTCAAAACGTGTTTTTCAGCCCGAAATAAACACGTTTTTTCAGACAGCTGAATCTACTTGTAACAGCAAGGCTCAGAAGTGCCAACACACTCAGCCCTTAACCCCAGTGTGCAGAAAGGGTCAAAACGTGTTTTTCAGCAGAAATAAACATGTTTCTGCAAGTTTGGTCAACACCATGTAAGTTATGGGGCAGTAACATCACACTTTTCAAAACGTGTTTTTCAGCCCGAAATAAACGCGTTTTTTCAGGCAACTGAATCTCCTTGTAACAGCAAGGTTCAGAAGAGCCCACACACTCAGCCCTTAACCCCAGTGTACAGAAAGTGTCAAAACGTGTTTTTCAGCAGAAATAAACATGTTTCTGCAAGTTTGGTCAACCCCATGTAAGTTATGGGGCAGTAACATCACACTTTTCAAAACGTGTTTTTCAGCCCGAAATAAACACGTTTTTTCAGACAGCTGAATCTACTTGTAACAGCAAGGCTCAGAAGTGCCAACACACTCAGCCCTTAACCCCAGTGTGCAGAAAGGGTCAAAACGTGTTTTTCAGCAGAAATAAACATGTTTCTGCAAGTTTGGTCAACACCATGTAAGTTATGGGGCAGTAACATCACACTTTTCAAAACGTGTTTTTCAGCCCGAAATAAACGCGTTTTTTCAGGCAACTGAATCTCCTTGTAACAGCAAGGTTCAGAAGAGCCCACACACTCAGCCCTTAACCCCAGTGTACAGAAAGTGTCAAAACGTGTTTTTCAGCAGAAATAAACATGTTTCTGCAAGTTTGGTCAACCCCATGTAAGTTATGGGGCAGTAACATCACACTTTTCAAAACGTGTTTTTCAGCCCGAAATAAACACGTTTTTTCAGACAGCTGAATCTACTTGTAACAGCAAGGCTCAGAAGTGCCAACACACTCAGCCCTTAACCCCAGTGTGCAGAAAGGGTCAAAACGTGTTTTTCAGCCGAAATAAACATGTTTCTGCAAGTTTGGTCAACCCCATGTAAGTTATGGGGCAGTAACATCACACTTTTCAAAACGTGTTTTTCAGCCCGAAATAAACGCGTTTTTTCAGACAACTGAATCTCCTTGTAACAGCAAGGCTCAGAAGAGCCCACACACTCAGCCCTTAACCCCAGTGTACAGAAAGTGTCAAAACGTGTTTTTCAGCAGAAATAAACATGTTTCTGCAAGTTTGGTCAACCCCATTTAAGTTATGGGGCAGTAACATCACACTTTTCAAAACGTGTTTTTCAGCCCGAAATAAACGCGTTTTTTCAGGCAACTGAATCTCCTTGTAACAGCAAGGCTCAAAAGAGCCCACACACTCAGCCCTTAACCCCAGTGTGCAGAAATTGTCAAAACGTGTTTTTCAGCAGAAATAAACATGTTTCTGCAAGTTTGGTCAACCCCATGTAAGTTATGGGGCAGTAACATCACACTTTTCAAAACGTGTTTTTCAGCCCGAAATAAACACGTTTTTTCAGACAGCTGAATCTACTTGTAACAGCAAGGCTCAGAAGTGCCAACACACTCAGCCCTTAACCCCAGTGTGCAGAAAGGGTCAAAACGTGTTTTTCAGCAGAAATAAACATGTTTCTGCAAGTTTGGTCAACCCCATGTAAGTTATGGGGCAGTAACATCACACTTTTCAAAACGTGTTTTTCAGCCCGAAATAAACACGTTTTTTCAGACAGCTGAATCTACTTGTAACAGCAAGGCTCAGAAGTGCCAACACACTCAGCCCTTAACCCCAGTGTGCAGAAAGGGTCAAAACGTGTTTTTCAGCAGAAATAAACATGTTTCTGCAAGTTTGGTCAACACCATGTAAGTTATGGGGCAGTAACATCACAGTTTTCAAAACGTGTTTTTCAGCCCGAAATAAACGCGTTTTTTCAGACAACTGAATCTACATGTAACAGCAATGCTCAGAAGTGCCCACACACTCAACCCTTAACCCCAGTGTGCAGAAAGGGTCAAAACGTGTTTTTCTGCAGAAATAAACATGTTTCTGCAAGTTTTGTCAACCCCATGTAAGTTATGGGGCAGTAACATCACACTTTTCAAAAAGTGTTTTTCAGCCCGAAATAAACACGTTTTTTCAGACAGCTGAATCTACTTGTAACAGCAAGGCTCAGAAGAGCCAACACACTCAGCCCTTAACCCCAGTGTGCAGAAAGGGTCAAAACGTGTTTTTCAGCAGAAATAAACATGTTTCTGCAAGTTTGGTCAACCCCATGTAAGTTATGGGGCAGTAACATCACACTTTTCAAAACGTGTTTTTCAGCCCGAAATAAACGCGTTTTTTCAGGCAACTGAATCGCCTTGTAACAGCAAGGCTCAAAAGAGCCCACACACTCAGCCCTTAACCCCAGTGTGCAGAAATTGTCAAAACGTGTTTTTCAGCAGAAATAAACATGTTTCTGCAAGTTTGGTCAACCCCATGTAAGTTATGGGGCAGTAACATCACACTTTTCAAAACGTGTTTTTCAGCCCGAAATAAACACGTTTTTTCAGACAACTGAATCTACTTGTAACAGCAAGGCTCAGAAGAGCCAACACACTCAGCCCTTAACCCCAGTGTGCAGAAAGGGTCAAAACATGTTTTTCAGCAGAAATAAACATGTTTCTGTAAGTTTGGTCAACCCCATGTAAGTTATGGGGCAGTAACATCATACTTTTCAAAACGTGTTTTTCAGCCCGAAATAAACGCGTTTTTTCAGACAACTGAATCTACTTGTAACAGCAAGGCTCAGAAGTGCCCACACACTCAACCCTTAACCCCAGTGTGCAGAAAGGGTCAAAACGTGTTTTTCAGCAGAAATAAACATGTTTCTGCAAGTTTGGTCAACCCCATGTAAGTTATGGGGCAGTAACATCACACTTTTCAAAACGTGTTTTTCAGCCCGAAATAAACACGTTTTTTCAGACAGCTGAATCTACTTGTAACAGCAAGGCTCAGAAGTGCCAACACACTCAGCCCTTAACCCCAGTGTGCAGAAAGGGTCAAAACGTGTTTTTCAGCCGAAATAAACATGTTTCTGCAAGTTTGGTCAACCCCATGTAAGTTATGGGGCAGTAACATCACACTTTTCAAAACGTGTTTTTCAGCCCGAAATAAACGCGTTTTTTCAGACAACTGAATCTCCTTGTAACAGCAAGGCTCAGAAGAGCCCACACACTCAGCCCTTAACCCCAGTGTACAGATAGTGTCAAAACGTGTTTTTCAGCAGAAATAAACATGTTTCTGCAAGTTTGGTCAACCCCATTTAAGTTATGGGGCAGTAACATCACACTTTTCAAAACGTGTTTTTCAGCCCGAAATAAACGCGTTTTTTCAGGCAACTGAATCTCCTTGTAACAGCAAGGCTCAAAAGAGCCCACACACTCAGCCCTTAACCCCAGTGTGCAGAAATTGTCAAAACGTGTTTTTCAGCAGAAATAAACATGTTTCTGCAAGTTTGGTCAACCCCATGTAAGTTATGGGGCAGTAACATCACACTTTTCAAAACGTGTTTTTCAGCCCGAAATAAACACGTTTTTTCAGACAGCTGAATCTACTTGTAACAGCAAGGCTCAGAAGTGCCAACACACTCAGCCCTTAACCCCAGTGTGCAGAAAGGGTCAAAACGTGTTTTTCAGCAGAAATAAACATGTTTCTGCAAGTTTGGTCAACCCCATGTAAGTTATGGGGCAGTAACATCACACTTTTCAAAACGTGTTTTTCAGCCCGAAATAAACACGTTTTTTCAGACAGCTGAATCTACTTGTAACAGCAAGGCTCAGAAGTGCCAACACACTCAGCCCTTAACCCCAGTGTGCAGAAAGGGTCAAAACGTGTTTTTCAGCAGAAATAAACATGTTTCTGCAAGTTTGGTCAACCCCATGTAAGTTATGGGGCAGTAACATCACACTTTTCAAAACGTGTTTTTCAGCCCGAAATAAACACGTTTTTTCAGACAGCTGAATCTACTTGTAACAGCAAGGCTCAGAAGTGCCAACACACTCAGCCCTTAACCCCAGTGTGCAGAAAGGGTCAAAACGTGTTTTTCAGCAGAAATAAACATGTTTCTGCAAGTTTGGTCAACACCATGTAAGTTATGGGGCAGTAACATCACACTTTTCAAAACGTGTTTTTCAGCCCGAAATAAACGCGTTTTTTCAGGCAACTGAATCTCCTTGTAACAGCAAGGTTCAGAAGAGCCCACACACTCAGCCCTTAACCCCAGTGTACAGAAAGTGTCAAAACGTGTTTTTCAGCAGAAATAAACATGTTTCTGCAAGTTTGGTCAACCCCATGTAAGTTATGGGGCAGTAACATCACACTTTTCAAAACGTGTTTTTCAGCCCGAAATAAACACGTTTTTTCAGACAGCTGAATCTACTTGTAACAGCAAGGCTCAGAAGTGCCAACACACTCAGCCCTTAACCCCAGTGTGCAGAAAGGGTCAAAACGTGTTTTTCAGCAGAAATAAACATGTTTCTGCAAGTTTGGTCAACCCCATGTAAGTTATGGGGCAGTAACATCACACTTTTCAAAACGTGTTTTTCAGCCCGAAATAAACACGTTTTTTCAGACAGCTGAATCTACTTGTAACAGCAAGGCTCAGAAGTGCCAACACACTCAGCCCTTAACCCCAGTGTGCAGAAAGGGTCAAAACGTGTTTTTCAGCCGAAATAAACATGTTTCTGCAAGTTTGGTCAACCCCATGTAAGTTATGGGGCAGTAACATCACACTTTTCAAAACGTGTTTTTCAGCCCGAAATAAACGCGTTTTTTCAGACAACTGAATCTCCTTGTAACAGCAAGGCTCAGAAGAGCCCACACACTCATCCCTTAACCCCAGTGTACAGAAAGTGTCAAAACGTGTTTTTCAGCAGAAATAAACATGTTTCTGCAAGTTTGGTCAACCCCATTTAAGTTATGGGGCAGTAACATCACACTTTTCAAAACGTGTTTTTCAGCCCGAAATAAACGCGTTTTTTCAGGCAACTGAATCTCCTTGTAACAGCAAGGCTCAAAAGAGCCCACACACTCAGCCCTTAACCCCAGTGTGCAGAAATTGTCAAAACGTGTTTTTCAGCAGAAATAAACATGTTTCTGCAAGTTTGGTCAACCCCATGTAAGTTATGGGGCAGTAACATCACACTTTTCAAAACGTGTTTTTCAGCCCGAAATAAACACGTTTTTTCAGACAGCTGAATCTACTTGTAACAGCAAGGCTCAGAAGTGCCAACACACTCAGCCCTTAACCCCAGTGTGCAGAAAGGGTCAAAACGTGTTTTTCAGTAGAAATAAACATGTTTCTGCAAGTTTGGTCAACCCCATGTAAGTTATGGGGCAGTAACATCACACTTTTCAAAACGTGTTTTTCAGCCCGAAATAAACACGTTTTTTCAGACAGCTGAATCTACTTGTAACAGCAAGGCTCAGAAGTGCCAACACACTCAGCCCTTAACCCCAGTGTGCAGAAAGGGTCAAAACGTGTTTTTCAGCAGAAATAAACATGTTTCTGCAAGTTTGGTCAACCCCATGTAAGTTATGGGGCAGTAACATCACACTTTTCAAAACGTGTTTTTCAGCCCGAAATAAACACGTTTTTTCAGACAGCTGAATCTACTTGTAACAGCAAGGCTCAGAAGTGCCAACACACTCAGCCCTTAACCCCAGTGTGCAGAAAGGGTCAAAACGTGTTTTTCAGCAGAAATAAACATGTTTCTGCAAGTTTGGTCAACCCCATGTAAGTTATGGGGCAGTAACATCACACTTTTCAAAACGTGTTTTTCAGCCCGAAATAAACACGTTTTTTCAGACAGCTGAATCTACTTGTAACAGCAAGGCTCAGAAGTGCCAACACACTCAGCCCTTAACCCCAGTGTGCAGAAAGGGTCAAAACGTGTTTTTCAGCAGAAATAAACATGTTTCTGCAAGTTTGGTCAACACCATGTAAGTTATGGGGCAGTAACATCACACTTTTCAAAACGTGTTTTTCAGCCCGAAATAAACGCGTTTTTTCAGGCAACTGAATCTCCTTGTAACAGCAAGGTTCAGAAGAGCCCACACACTCAGCCCTTAACCCCAGTGTACAGAAAGTGTCAAAACGTGTTTTTCAGCAGAAATAAACATGTTTCTGCAAGTTTGGTCAACCCCATGTAAGTTATGGGGCAGTAACATCACACTTTTCAAAACGTGTTTTTCAGCCCGAAATAAACACGTTTTTTCAGACAGCTGAATCTACTTGTAACAGCAAGGCTCAGAAGTGCCAACACACTCAGCCCTTAACCCCAGTGTGCAGAAAGGGTCAAAACGTGTTTTTCAGCAGAAATAAACATGTTTCTGCAAGTTTGGTCAACACCATGTAAGTTATGGGGCAGTAACATCACACTTTTCAAAACGTGTTTTTCAGCCCGAAATAAACGCGTTTTTTCAGGCAACTGAATCTCCTTGTAACAGCAAGGTTCAGAAGAGCCCACACACTCAGCCCTTAACCCCAGTGTACAGAAAGTGTCAAAACGTGTTTTTCAGCAGAAATAAACATGTTTCTGCAAGTTTGGTCAACCCCATGTAAGTTATGGGGCAGTAACATCACACTTTTCAAAACGTGTTTTTCAGCCCGAAATAAACACGTTTTTTCAGACAGCTGAATCTACTTGTAACAGCAAGGCTCAGAAGTGCCAACACACTCAGCCCTTAACCCCAGTGTGCAGAAAGGGTCAAAACGTGTTTTTCAGCCGAAATAAACATGTTTCTGCAAGTTTGGTCAACCCCATGTAAGTTATGGGGCAGTAACATCACACTTTTCAAAACGTGTTTTTCAGCCCGAAATAAACGCGTTTTTTCAGACAACTGAATCTCCTTGTAACAGCAAGGCTCAGAAGAGCCCACACACTCAGCCCTTAACCCCAGTGTACAGAAAGTGTCAAAACGTGTTTTTCAGCAGAAATAAACATGTTTCTGCAAGTTTGGTCAACCCCATTTAAGTTATGGGGCAGTAACATCACACTTTTCAAAACGTGTTTTTCAGCCCGAAATAAACGCGTTTTTTCAGGCAACTGAATCTCCTTGTAACAGCAAGGCTCAAAAGAGCCCACACACTCAGCCCTTAACCCCAGTGTGCAGAAATTGTCAAAACGTGTTTTTCAGCAGAAATAAACATGTTTCTGCAAGTTTGGTCAACCCCATGTAAGTTATGGGGCAGTAACATCACACTTTTCAAAACGTGTTTTTCAGCCCGAAATAAACACGTTTTTTCAGACAGCTGAATCTACTTGTAACAGCAAGGCTCAGAAGTGCCAACACACTCAGCCCTTAACCCCAGTGTGCAGAAAGGGTCAAAACGTGTTTTTCAGCAGAAATAAACATGTTTCTGCAAGTTTGGTCAACCCCATGTAAGTTATGGGGCAGTAACATCACACTTTTCAAAACGTGTTTTTCAGCCCGAAATAAACACGTTTTTTCAGACAGCTGAATCTACTTGTAACAGCAAGGCTCAGAAGTGCCAACACACTCAGCCCTTAACCCCAGTGTGCAGAAAGGGTCAAAACGTGTTTTTCAGCAGAAATAAACATGTTTCTGCAAGTTTGGTCAACACCATGTAAGTTATGGGGCAGTAACATCACAGTTTTCAAAACGTGTTTTTCAGCCCGAAATAAACGCGTTTTTTCAGACAACTGAATCTACATGTAACAGCAATGCTCAGAAGTGCCCACACACTCAACCCTTAACCCCAGTGTGCAGAAAGGGTCAAAACGTGTTTTTCTGCAGAAATAAACATGTTTCTGCAAGTTTTGTCAACCCCATGTAAGTTATGGGGCAGTAACATCACACTTTTCAAAAAGTGTTTTTCAGCCCGAAATAAACACGTTTTTTCAGACAGCTGAATCTACTTGTAACAGCAAGGCTCAGAAGAGCCAACACACTCAGCCCTTAACCCCAGTGTGCAGAAAGGGTCAAAACGTGTTTTTCAGCAGAAATAAACATGTTTCTGCAAGTTTGGTCAACCCCATGTAAGTTATGGGGCAGTAACATCACACTTTTCAAAACGTGTTTTTCAGCCCGAAATAAACGCGTTTTTTCAGGCAACTGAATCGCCTTGTAACAGCAAGGCTCAAAAGAGCCCACACACTCAGCCCTTAACCCCAGTGTGCAGAAATTGTCAAAACGTGTTTTTCAGCAGAAATAAACATGTTTCTGCAAGTTTGGTCAACCCCATGTAAGTTATGGGGCAGTAACATCACACTTTTCAAAACGTGTTTTTCAGCCCGAAATAAACACGTTTTTTCAGACAACTGAATCTACTTGTAACAGCAAGGCTCAGAAGAGCCAACACACTCAGCCCTTAACCCCAGTGTGCAGAAAGGGTCAAAACATGTTTTTCAGCAGAAATAAACATGTTTCTGTAAGTTTGGTCAACCCCATGTAAGTTATGGGGCAGTAACATCATACTTTTCAAAACGTGTTTTTCAGCCCGAAATAAACGCGTTTTTCAGACAACTGAATCTACTTGTAACAGCAAGGCTCAGAAGTGCCCACACACTCAACCCTTAACCCCAGTGTGCAGAAAGGGTCAAAACGTGTTTTTCAGCAGAAATAAACATGTTTCTGCAAGTTTGGTCAACCCCATGTAAGTTATGGGGCAGTAACATCACACTTTTCAAAACGTGTTTTTCAGCCCGAAATAAACACGTTTTTTCAGACAGCTGAATCTACTTGTAACAGCAAGGCTCAGAAGTGCCAACACACTCAGCCCTTAACCCCAGTGTGCAGAAAGGGTCAAAACGTGTTTTTCAGCAGAAATAAACATGTTTCTGCAAGTTTGGTCAACCCCATGTAAGTTATGGGGCAATAACATCACACTTTTCAAAACGTGTTTTTCAGCCAGAAATAAACGCGTTTTTTCAGGCAACTGAATCTACTTGTAACAGCAAGGCTCAGAAGTGCCCACACACTCAACCCTTAACCCCAGTGTACAGAAAGTGTCAAAACGTGTTTTTCAGCAGAAATAAACATGTTTCTGCAAGTTTGGTCAACCCCATGTAAGTTATGGGGCAGTAACATCACACTTTTCAAAACGTGTTTTTCAGCCCGAAATAAACGCGTTTTTTCAGGCAACTGAATCTCCTTGTAACAGCAAGGCTCAAAAGAGCCCACACACTCAGCCCTTAACCCCAGTGTGCAGAAATTGTCAAAACGTGTTTTTCAGCAGAAATAAACATGTTTCTGCAAGTTTGGTCAACCCCATGTAAGTTATGGGGCAGTAACATCACACTTTTCAAAACGTGTTTTTTCAGCCCGAAATAAACACGTTTTTTCAGACAGCTGAATCTACTTGTAACAGCAAGGCTCAGAAGTGCCAACACACTCAGCCCTTAACCCCAGTGTGCAGAAAGGGTCAAAACGTGTATTTCAGCAGAAATAAACATGTTTCTGCAAGTTTGGTCAACCCCATGTAAGTTATGGGGCAGTAACATCACACTTTTCAAAACGTGTTTTTCAGCCCGAAATAAACGCGTTTTTTCAGACAACTGAATCTCCTTGTAACAGCAAGGCTCAGAAGAGCCCACACACTCAGCCCTTAACCCCAGTGTACAGAAAGTGTCAAAACGTGTTTTTCAGCTGAAATAAACATGTTTCTGCAAGTTTGGTCAACCCCATGTAAGTTATGGGGCAGTAACATCACACTTTTCAAACGTGTTTTTCAGCCCGAAATAAACACGTTTTTTCAGACAGCTGAATCTACTTGTAACAGCAAGGCTCAGAAGTGCCAACACACTCAGCCCTTAACCCAGTGTGCAGAAAGGGTCAAAACGTGTTTTTCAGCAGAAATAAACATGTTTCTGCAAGTTTGGTCAACACCATGTAAGTTATGGGGCAGTAACATCACACTTTTCAAAACGTGTTTTTCAGCCCGAAATAAACGCGTTTTTTCAGGCAACTGAATCTCCTTGTAACAGCAAGGTTCAGAAGAGCCCACACACTCAGCCCTTAACCCCAGTGTACAGAAAGTGTCAAAACACGTGTTTTTCAGCAGAAATAAACATGTTTCTGCAAGTTTGGTCAACCCCATGTAAGTTATGGGGCAGTAACATCACACTTTTCAAAACGTGTTTTTCAGCCCGAAATAAACACGTTTTTTCAGACAGCTGAATCTACTTGTAACAGCAAGGCTCAGAAGTGCCAACACACTCAGCCCTTAACCCCAGTGTGCAGAAAGGGTCAAAACGTGTTTTTCAGCCGAAATAAACATGTTTCTGCAAGTTTGGTCAACCCCATGTAAGTTATGGGGCAGTAACATCACACTTTTCAAAACGTGTTTTTCAGCCCGAAATAAACGCGTTTTTTCAGACAACTGAATCTCCTTGTAACAGCAAGGCTCAGAAGAGCCCACACACTCAGCCCTTAACCCCAGTGTACAGAAAGTGTCAAAACGTTTTTTCAGCAGAAATAAACATGTTTCTGCAAGTTTGGTCAACCCCATTTAAGTTATGGGGCAGTAACATCACACTTTTCAAAACGTGTTTTTCAGCCCGAAATAAACGCGTTTTTTCAGGCAACTGAATCTCCTTGTAACAGCAAGGCTCAAAAGAGCCCACACACTCAGCCCTTAACCCCAGTGTGCAGAAATTGTCAAAACGTGTTTTTCAGCAGAAATAAACATGTTTCTGCAAGTTTGGTCAACCCCATGTAAGTTATGGGGCAGTAACATCACACTTTTCAAAACGTGTTTTTCAGCCCGAAATAAACACGTTTTTTCAGACAGCTGAATCTACTTGTAACAGCAAGGCTCAGAAGTGCCAACACACTCAGCCCTTAACCCCAGTGTGCAGAAAGGGTCAAAACGTGTTTTTCAGCAGAAATAAACATGTTTCTGCAAGTTTGGTCAACCCCATGTAAGTTATGGGGCAGTAACATCACACTTTTCAAAACGTGTTTTTCAGCCCGAAATAAACACGTTTTTTCAGACAGCTGAATCTACTTGTAACAGCAAGGCTCAGAAGTGCCAACACACTCAGCCCTTAACCCCAGTGTGCAGAAAGGGTCAAAACGTGTTTTTCAGCAGAAATAAACATGTTTCTGCAAGTTTGGTCAACACCATGTAAGTTATGGGGCAGTAACATCACAGTTTTCAAAACGTGTTTTTCAGCCCGAAATAAACGCGTTTTTTCAGACAACTGAATCTACATGTAACAGCAATGCTCAGAAGTGCCCACACACTCAACCCTTAACCCAGTGTGCAGAAGGGTCAAAACGTGTTTTTCTGCAGAAATAAACATGTTTCTGCAAGTTTTGTCAACCCCATGTAAGTTATGGGGCAGTAACATCACACTTTTCAAAAAGTGTTTTTCAGCCCCGAAATAAACACGTTTTTTCAGACAGCTGAATCTACTTGTAACAGCAAGGCTCAGAAGAGCCAACACACTCAGCCCTTAACCCCAGTGTGCAGAAAGGGTCAAAACGTGTTTTTCAGCAGAAATAAACATGTTTCTGCAAGTTTGGTCAACCCCATGTAAGTTATGGGGCAGTAACATCACACTTTTCAAAACGTGTTTTTCAGCCCGAAATAAACGCGTTTTTCAGGCAACTGAATCGCCTTGTAACAGCAAGGCTCAAAAGAGCCCACACACTCAGCCCTTAACCCCAGTGTGCAGAAATTGTCAAACGTGTTTTTCAGCAGAAATAAACATGTTTCTGCAAGTTTGGTCAACCCCATGTAAGTTATGGGGCAGTAACATCACACTTTTCAAAACGTGTTTTTCAGCCCGAAATAAACACGTTTTTTCAGACAACTGAATCTACTTGTAACAGCAAGGCTCAGAAGAGCCAACACACTCAGCCCTTAACCCCAGTGTGCAGAAAGGGTCAAAACATGTTTTTCAGCAGAAATAAACATGTTTCTGTAAGTTTGGTCAACCCCATGTAAGTTATGGGGCAGTAACATCATACTTTTCAAAACGTGTTTTTCAGCCCGAAATAAACGCGTTTTTTCAGACAACTGAATCTACTTGTAACAGCAAGGCTCAGAAGTGCCCACACACTCAACCCTTAACCCCAGTGTGCAGAAAGGGTCAAAACGTGTTTTTCAGCAGAAATAAACATGTTTCTGCAAGTTTGGTCAACCCCATGTAAGTTATGGGGCAGTAACATCACACTTTTCAAAACGTGTTTTTCAGCCCGAAATAAACACGTTTTTTCAGACAGCTGAATCTACTTGTAACAGCAAGGCTCAGAAGTGCCACACACTCAGCCCTTAACCCCAGTGTGCAGAAAGGGTCAAAACGTGTTTTTCAGCAGAAATAAACATGTTTCTGCAAGTTTGGTCAACCCCATGTAAGTTATGGGGCAATAACATCACACTTTTCAAACGTGTTTTTCAGCCAGAAATAAACGCGTTTTTTCAGGCAACTGAATCTACTTGTAACAGCAAGGCTCAGAAGTGCCCACACACTCAACCCTTAACCCCAGTGTACAGAAAGTGTCAAAACGTGTTTTCAGCAGAAATAAACATGTTTCTGCAAGTTTGGTCAACCCCATGTAAGTTATGGGGCAGTAACATCACACTTTTCAAAACGTGTTTTTCAGCCGAAATAAACGCGTTTTTTCAGGCAACTGAATCTCCTTGTAACAGCAAGGCTCAAAAGAGCCCACACACTCAGCCCTTAACCCCAGTGTGCAGAAATTGTCAAAACGTGTTTTTCAGCAGAAATAAACATGTTTCTGCAAGTTTGGTCAACCCCATGTAAGTTATGGGGCAGTAACATCACACTTTTCAAAACGTGTTTTTCAGCCCGAAATAAACACGTTTTTCAGACAGCTGAATCTACTTGTAACAGCAAGGCTCAGAAGTGCCAACACACTCAGCCCTTAACCCCAGTGTGCAGAAAGGGTCAAAACGTGTATTTCAGCAGAAATAAACATGTTTCTGCAAGTTTGGTCAACCCCATGTAAGTTATGGGGCAGTAACATCACACTTTTCAAAACGTGTTTTTCAGCCCGAAATAAACGCGTTTTTTCAGACAACTGAATCTCCTTGTAACAGCAAGGCTCAGAAGAGCCCACACACTCAGCCCTTAACCCCAGTGTACAGAAAGTGTCAAAACGTGTTTTTCAGCTGAAATAAACATGTTTCTGCAAGTTTGGTCAACCCCATGTAAGTTATGGGGCAGTAACATCACACTTTTCAAAACGTGTTTTTCAGCCCGAAATAAACACGTTTTTTCAGACAGCTGAATCTACTTGTAACAGCAAGGCTCAGAAGTGCCAACACACTCAGCCCTTAACCCCAGTGTGCAGAAAGGGTCAAAACGTGTTTTTCAGCAGAAATAAACATGTTTCTGCAAGTTTGGTCAACACCATGTAAGTTATGGGGCAGTAACATCACACTTTTCAAAACGTGTTTTTCAGCCCGAAATAAACGCGTTTTTTCAGGCAACTGAATCTCCTTGTAACAGCAAGGTTCAGAAGAGCCCACACACTCAGCCCTTAACCCCAGTGTACAGAAAGTGTCAGGGGCAGTAACATCACACTTTTCAAAACGTGTTTTTCAGCCCGAAATAAACACGTTTTTTCAGACAGCTGAATCTACTTGTAACAGCAAGGCTCAGAAGTGCCACACACTCAGCCCTTAACCCCAGTGTGCAGAAAGGGTCAAAACGTGTTTTTCAGCCGAAATAAACATGTTTCTGCAAGTTTGGTCAACCCCATGTAAGTTATGGGGCAGTAACATCACACTTTTCAAAACGTGTTTTTCAGCCCGAAATAAACGCGTTTTTTCAGACAACTGAATCTCCTTGTAACAGCAAGGCTCAGAAGAGCCCACACACTCAGCCCTTAACCCCAGTGTACAGAAAGTGTCAAAACGTGTTTTTCAGCAGAAATAAACATGTTTCTGCAAGTTTGGTCAACCCCATTTAAGTTATGGGGCAGTAACATCACACTTTTCAAAACGTGTTTTTCAGCCCGAAATAAACGCGTTTTTTCAGGCAACTGAATCTCCTTGTAACAGCAAGGCTCAAAAGAGCCCACACACTCAGCCCTTAACCCCAGTGTGCAGAAATTGTCAAAACGTGTTTTTCAGCAGAAATAAACATGTTTCTGCAAGTTTGGTCAACCCCATGTAAGTTATGGGGCAGTAACATCACACTTTTCAAAACGTGTTTTTCAGCCCGAAATAAACACGTTTTTTCAGACAGCTGAATCTACTTGTAACAGCAAGGCTCAGAAGTGCCAACACACTCAGCCCTTAACCCCAGTGTGCAGAAAGGGTCAAAACGTGTTTTTTCAGCAGAAATAAACATGTTTCTGCAAGTTTGGTCAACCCCATGTAAGTTATGGGGCAGTAACATCACACTTTTCAAAACGTGTTTTTCAGCCCGAAATAAACGCGTTTTTTCAGACAACTGAATCTCCTTGTAACAGCAAGGCTCAGAAGAGCCCACACACTCAGCCCTTAACCCCAGTGTACAGAAAGTGTCAAAACGTGTTTTTCAGCAGAAATAAACATGTTTCTGCAAGTTTGGTCAACCCCATGTAAGTTATGGGGCAGTAACATCACACTTTTCAAAACGTGTTTTTCAGCCCGAAATAAACGCGTTTTTTCAGACAGCTGAATCTACTTGTAACAGCAAGGCTCAGAAGTGCCAACACACTCAGCCCTTAACCCCAGTGTGCAGGAAGGGTCAAAACGTGTTTTTCAGCAGAAATAAACATGTTTCTGCAAGTTTGGTCAACCCCATGTAAGTTATGGGGCAGTAACATCACACTTTTCAAAACGTGTTTTTCAGCCCGAAATAAACGCGTTTTTTTCAGGCAACTGAATCTCCTTGTAACAGCAAGGTTCAGAAGAGCCCACACACTCAGCCCTTAACCCCAGTGTACAGAAAGTGTCAAAACGTGTTTTTCAGCAGAAATAAACATGTTTCTGCAAGTTTGGTCAACCCCATGTAAGTTATGGGGCAGTAACATCACACTTTTCAAAACGTGTTTTTCAGCCCGAAATAAACACGTTTTTTCAGACAGCTGAATCTACTTGTAACAGCAAGGCTCAGAAGTGCCAACACACTCAGCCCTTAACCCCAGTGTGCAGAAAGGGTCAAAACGTGTTTTTCAGCCGAAATAAACATGTTTCTGCAAGTTTGGTCAACCCCATGTAAGTTATGGGGCAGTAACATCACACTTTTCAAAACGTGTTTTTCAGCCCGAAATAAACGCGTTTTTTCAGACAACTGAATCTCCTTGTAACAGCAAGGCTCAGAAGAGCCCACACACTCAGCCCTTAACCCCAGTGTACAGATAGTGTCAAAACGTGTTTTTCAGCAGAAATAAACATGTTTCTGCAAGTTTGGTCAACCCCATTTAAGTTATGGGGCAGTAACATCACACTTTTCAAAACGTGTTTTTCAGCCCGAAATAAACGCGTTTTTCAGGCAACTGAATCTCCTTGTAACAGCAAGGCTCAAAAGAGCCCACACACTCAGCCCTTAACCCCAGTGTGCAGAAATTGTCAAAACGTGTTTTTCAGCAGAAATAAACATGTTTCTGCAAGTTTGGTCAACCCCATGTAAGTTATGGGGCAGTAACCATCACACTTTTCAAAACGTGTTTTTCCAGCCCGAAATAAACACGTTTTTTCAGACAGCTGAATCTACTTGTAACAGCAAGGCTCAGAAGTGCCAACACACTCA